>NC_081374.1:56705378-56772878 GCF_030684315.1 Stegostoma tigrinum | reverse complement strand
GCCTCAGCATTGACCGCTTGACAACGAGCCACTGGTTCTGAATAGAGCTGCAATACCTCAGTCCTGACCCTCCATTCATGGGGCATGCCTTGAATTCTGACACCTGCATAATGAGGCACTGCCTCTGACAGCAATGCACTCCCTCAGTTCTGACCCACTCAGCACTGAAGATCTAACAGTGCTTCAATATATCAGTGTTGATCCGATGAGAATGAGGCAGGCAGTCAGTGCTGAGCCTCTGATAGAGCTGCATAAAGCTCATTCCTGATGAGTTAAACATGTGCATACCCTCAATTCTGACACTGAGGCACTGCTTCAGAATGGACCATCTGACAATGATGCAATACCTCAGTTCTGACCCTCTGACAGTTCTGCAACACCTCAATCCGCACCCTTCAATCAGTAGGCACTCCCTCAATTATGAGCCCTTTGTGGGCTCGTTCTGTGACAATACCTCATTGCTTCAGTGTCAGTGCTGAGAGAGGGCCTTTTTATTCACTCATCAGTACCTAAGGCACTGGCTAATTTTCAGCAGCTCAGTTCTGAGGCAGCGTCTCTTTGACAGAGTGTCAGCACCAAGGCAGACCCTCACTGTAATGGTGTCAGAATTAAAAGATTGCCATTTAGAGGGTCTAAGAAGTGGTGTTTCAGATTAGTCAGAGGGTTTAGACTGAGGCATTTCAGATCAGTCAGAGCGTGCCTCATTTTAATGCAGTAAGACTTGAGAGAATGCCTCATTGTGAGAGGGTCAGAACCAAGTCAGTGCCTCATTATCAGACACAGTCCAAAGATGTCAGTAGCTCTGTTATAAGGTGATACCTCAATGAAGGATCATTCTTGAGTGTGTGCCTCATTGTTCATGGGTCAGTACAGAAGGAGTGCCTCAAAACTGGGGAGAGCCAAGTAATTAGAGATTTGGTGCTGAGGTCAGTGCCTCATTGTTACAGGGTAAGTTCTGAGGCAGGCTCACATTGCTAGAGGGTTAGTTCTGAGTGAGTATATTACTTGCACACAGTAAATACTGAGTCAGTACCTCAATGCATTGGGTTCAGAGTTGATGGAGTACAACACGATTAGAAGTTCAGTCCTGAACGATTGCAGCTCTGTCAGAGGGTCAGAACTGAGGGGGCAGTGCTTTACTGTCAGCGGATCAGTTCTGACACAGTACCTCATTGCTGGAGGATCAGATCTGAATGAGTACCACATTGTCAGAAGGTCAGTACTCAGCCAGTGCCTCAAACAGAGAGTACCCATGCAAATAAGCAGGAAAAACACCCATGTAAATTAAATCTTAAAACACAGAGGATCCTGCAAACAAACCCTAAAACAGAGAGCCTCCTGGAAATAAACCCCAAAACACAGAATGCTCTGCAAATAAACTCAAAAACACAGATGGCACTGTAATTAGACCATAAGACACGGAGCTCATTGTTTCAGGGTTTTTTTTAAACAAAGACCCAACCGTAACAAAACCATGAAATGAAGATCCTCCTGTAAATAAATGCTAAAGCCTAGAGCTCACTGGAAATAAATCCTAAACTACACTGCTTTCTGCAAATAAACCTTAGAATACAGCCTTTCTATGTAAATCTTAAATCACAGAGCTCTTTGTAAATAACCCTAAAACACAGGCCTCATTGTAAATAAACCCGAAAACAGAGAACTCCCCCCCGCCAGTGTATAAGCACTGCAACACAGAGCCCCCTGCAAATAAGCCACAAAGCACAGATCTACCCTGTAAATTAAGTCAAAAACATACAGGACACTGTAAAACACAGAGACCCCTACAATTGTACACTCAAACACACAGACCCCTTTAAAAAGAACTCGAACACACATCCCCCAGGAAGTAGAGAGGAAAAGACACGGCTGAATAAAGCCGAAAACACAGCGCACCTCTTCATGCACCCGAATACTGAGCCGACCTGTAAACTATCTGTAAGGCAGGGCCCTTCACAAATAAACCCTAAAAGACAGAGCTCGCGATAAATGAAGAGCGCCCTGTAAATAAACCCTAAAACACTGAGTAAAAACTCAAAAAAACTGCGGATGTTGGAAATCAGAAAAAAAATACAAAGTTGCTGCAAAAGCTCAGCAGGTCTGGCAGCATTTGTCAGTTGAAAAACAGAGCTAACCGGTTCCGGTTCGGTGACCCTTCCACAGAACCTCCCTCAGTTCTGCTGGGCTTTTCCAGAAACTTTGTTTTTGTTCCTGATTTGCAGCATCCGCAGTTATTTCAGTTTTCAATTCACCAGGCAGTCAGTAACATCAAATGGTTGTGTATCACATATTTACCAGTCAGACTCAAACACGCCAAACTCGTTCGCTCACGTGGTCTGAGAGAACAAGGTGTTGAGCCGGATGAACACAGCAGGCCCAGCAGCAGGAAGGCTGATGGTTCGGGCCTAGACCCTTCTTCAGAAAAGTGGTCACTTATTAATCTTGTAACCTTTGCCCCTGAATATCCTGTGGTCTGCCCTGTTTACTCATATCGGTTAGCACTTAACAAGGCTTCCGGAGGCTGGCTGGTGTGTCTTTAGTGATACAGGGCCCATCGCCTTCAAATATCCTTTTGTGTGGTTTTTCTGTGACATTATATCATAAGCCTCTTTACTGTTGTACTAAATATCCTCTTTACCGAAGAACCCACAGCGCTCCATGTGACCACGATCGCGCTCTCATTCATTCATAACTTTACTGACCACTCACTAGGGTCCTCTGTTTCCTGTTACGCATTTCATTCATTCATTCATGATCTTGCCATACTTTTCACTAATAAAGGGAGACTATAAATTAAAATGTTCCTTCCACGCATTACTGCCTTTTCACAGTTTGAACTCGTGTTCCTGACAGTGTCCAAACCTGTGTCTACATCAGAGTCAATCCCTGACTATGTTAATTTTCTAATCTATTCAGAACAATATCTTCCCATCCATCGTGTCACCCGAAACTATGAATAATTATAATATTAATCAGCCCTCAACAAACGTCTCCCAGGACTTGAATAGCTGGCGGGACATCAAACAAGTTTCTGCTTTACCACATCTCTGTTAGATACATATTGACTAGGGCCCGCGATCAGTTTCAGAAAGTTCCTACTCTCTCTCAAAACAGCTCTTCCGTGAAATTGAGTGAGAAGAATGAGAAGGTCGGCAATAGTGAAATCTCAAGTCCCGGCCGCGGTAATCAGGCCACTGACCTTTCTGCTGTCATCAACTGATTGTCAGCCCAATCAAATCACATCGGGTTGATAATCTTTCTGGTGTCGTCTAATTTTAAAAAAATAAAAAGGATCCACACCAGTCATTGCCCTATTTCAAATACCTCAGTCCTGTCCCTGTAAGAGCCCCCAATCCTGACCCGATTGGCAGTCAGACAACACTGCACGTCTACGGTACTGACCCTCTGACCATGAGGTACTCTCACAATGAGATGTTATTGTATAACATCCCATTGATTTCTATACTTCTACAAATTAAAGTCTTTTATCTGCCTACGCACAGGGATGCAGGCACTGCCCTGAAGCTTCCTGCCCAGCTAGGAATTCAGTGTAAAACTTTTGTAACTCTTTGTCTTCCCACACATCGGTATGCAGACACTGTCTGAAGCTTCCTGACTGAATACAATTAGAATTAAACTGTGTCAAATAGGTTTCGGTGGGGAACATTTGTAAAGGTGTGAAACTTCTAAAGCATGCAATTTCTGTCGCTGACAAAGGGGCCAGGGCACTGAATTTGTGATTTCAAGTTGCCAGTGTGTCTGGTTAGAACAATCTGTCCGGATAACAACTTGAAATCGCCTCATGCCATCAGCAGCCACTTCAAGAGCAATCGATACTATATCCTGTGAAAATGGGAACTGCAGATGCTGGAGAATCCAAGATAATAAAATGCGAGGCTGGACGAACACAGCAAGTCCAGCAGCATCCTGAGATGTGCTGTGTTCATCCAGCCTCACATTTTATTATCTTCGGGACTACATCCTGGTCTTTCACGTTCTTGATGTAATAATTGTTTGGTATCCTGTCTTTGTCTGTTGTAGTAATTGTTTTATGTATCATGTCATTGTAAAATGTGTAATTATTTTATGTATCATGTATTTTGTAAAGTATGAAGAGCGGGGACTGTCCGCTGCTCGGGGAGAATTACCTGCGAGACTCTGCGCTCTGTGCCGGGTTAAGTACTGTGATTCTCCACAGCTTGTACTTGCTTGGTAATAAAAGGATTCGTGTTTTCCTAAACAGGTCAGTGTCTTGTTATTGCAACAAATCCGTGAGGGTCTCCGAAAACGAACATGACAACAGTACTGATTCGCTGACAGTGAGGTCCTCCATCAGTACTGACCCTCTGACAATGAAGTGCTCCCTCAGTACTGACCCTCTGACAGTGAGGTTCTCCCTCAGTACTGACCCTCTGACAGTGAGGTTCTCCCTCAGTAGTGACCCTCTGACAGTGAGGTACTCCCTCAGTACTGATTCTCTGACAGTGAGGTTCTCCCTCAGTACTGACCCTCTGACAGTGAGGTTCTCCCTCAGTAGTGACCCTCTGACAGTGAGGTTCTCCCTCAGTAGTGACCCTCTGACAGTGAGGTTCTCCCTCAGTACTGATTCTCTGACAGTGAGGTACTGCCTCGGTACTGACCCTCTGACAGTGAGGTACTCCCTCAATACTGATTGTCTGACAGTGAGGAACTCCCTCAATGCTGACCCTCTGACAGTGAGGTACTCCCTCAGTACTGATTCTCTGACAGTGAGGTACTCCCTTAGTAGTGACCATCTGACAGTGAGGTACTCCCTCGGTACTGATTCTCTGACAGTGAGGCACTCCCTCAGTACTGACCGTCTGACAGTGACGTACTCCCTCAGTACTGATTCTCTGACAGTGAGGTACCCCCTCAGTACTGACCCTCTGACAGTGAGGTGCTCTCTCACTCCAGTACTCTCACAGTGCTGCAATAACCATCATCCAATGGTACTCCCTCAAATCTGACTCTTTGACAAAGAGGCCCTGCCTCAGAACTGACTTGCTGACTGAGGTACTAACTCAATCCGACTAATTCGCAGTGCTGCAGTGGGAGCTGTGTTTTTTCATGTTGATTTACAGTGGGCCTTCTGTTTTAGGCTTTATTAACTGGAGGTCCTGTGTTTTGGGGTTTGTTTACAGTCGCCTCTGCGAGTTTATTTGCAGGAGGCTTAGTTTAAGGGAGGATTTGCAGGGGGCACTGTGTTTCAGGATTTATTTACTCGGAGCTCTATGTTTTACACTTTATTTACAGGGACTCTGGCTTTTATGGTTTCTTTTACATTTTATTTCCTGAATGACCCTTCTTAGGATTTATTTAAAGGGGTGTCTGTGCTTGAGAGCATATTTACAGGGTTAACAAGGTGTAGAGCTGGATAAACACAGCAGGCCAAGCAGCAGCAAATGAGCAGGAAGGCTGGCGTTTTGGGCGAGACCCTTCTTCAGAAATGGTAGGGGGAGGGGGATCTGAAATAAATAGGGAGAGGGGGGAGGCAGACAGAAAATGGATAGAGGAGAAGATCGGTGGAGAGGAGACAGACAAGCCAAAGAGGCAGGGATGGAGCCAGTAAAGGTGAATGTAGGTGGGAGTTAGGGAGGAGATAGGTCAGTCCAGGGAGGATGGACAGGCCAAGGGGGCAGGATGAGGTTAGTAGGTAGGAGATGGGGCTGGGTTTTGAGGTGGGAGGAATGACAGGTTAGGGACCCTGTACCCCAATGGTGTCAATGTGGACTTGACAAACTTCAAAATCTCCCCTCCCCGACCGCATTCCGAAACCAGCCCAGCTGGTCCCTGCCTCCCTAACCTGTCCTTCCTCCCACCTATCCCGTCCTCCCACTTAATTTCTCCTCTATCCGTCTTCTATCGGCCTCTCCTCTCTCCCTATTTATTTCACAACCCCCTTCCCCTCCCCCATTTCTGAAGAAGGGTCTCGGCCCGAAACGTCAGCTTTCCTGCTCCTCTGTTGCTGCTTTTCCTGCTGCGTTCATCCAGCTCTTCACCTTGTGACCACAGTCACAATGATCTTTAATTGTAAACTAATCTGTCATATTATTTGATCTGTTAAGGTTACAATGGTTCCCGTGCCTCCTATGGAATACACAGATGCTCTCCCTCAGCTCTGTCTCTGGGAATGCAAAGCTGCTTTCTTCCACGCTACCCTCAGAGATAACACCAGCTTTAAACCTAAGCCTAGCCTCAGCCCTAATGTTCACACTTGCATAAACAAGAAACCTAGCCTCAGCCCTAAATCTTATTTACTGGGGGCTGTGCGTTTATGGTTATGTACTTTATGTACTTGAGCTCTGTGCTTTAGGTTTTATCTAACGTGGGTTCTGTGTTTAATAAGAACCAAAAGAACTGTGGATGCTGTAAATCAGGAACAAAAACAAAGTTGCTGGAAAAGCTCAGCAGGTCTGGCAGCATCTGTGGAGGAGAAAAACGAGTTCACTTTTCAGGTCCAGCAACCCTTCCTCAGAATGGAAGGGTACCCAGGCTCGAAAAGTTAACTCATTTTTCTCCTCCACAGATGCTGTCAGACCTGCTGAGCTTTTCCAGCAACTTTGTTACTGTGTTTAATAGTTTATTTACAGAAGGTTCTGTGCTCTAGGTTTTATTTACAGGAGGTTCTGTGTTTTCGGGCTTTTTACAAGGGACTCTGTGTTTTAGGAAAATTTACGAGTGGCTCTTTGTTCTGAGTTTCTTTTTTACAGTGATCTCCGTGTTTTAGGGAATATTTACAGTGAGCTCTGATTTAGAGCTTGTTTACAGAGGGCACTGTGTTTTAGGGTTTATTTACAGCTAGCTTTGCGTTAGGGTTTACTTACAGGGAGCTCTCTGATTGAGGGTTTGTCGGTAGTGAGATCTGTGTTTAGGGTTTATTTACAGTGAGATCTGTGTTTTTAGAGTTTATTCACAGGGTTTTCTGTATTTCATGGTTTATTTACAGGGTTTTCTGTGTCTTTGGGTTTGTTTACTGTGATCTGTGTTTTAGGGTTTATTTACAGTGAACTCAGCGTTACAGGGCTTATCTTCAGGGCCCTCTCTTTTTTGGGCTGATTTACACGGTACTCTGTGATTTAGGGCATATTTACCGGAAACTCTGTGTTTTAGGGTGTACATACATATTCGAGGGTCAGTATGGAGGGAGTGCCAGGCATCAGCCCTCACCCTAACCTCAGCCCAAACCCTAACCTTCACCATTGGCCTAACCCTAACCAGAACAGGAAAGAGCCTAAGGGGCCAAATTGTGGGTACACACCCTTAAATGGAAGGAGAGGGGCACCTTCTTCCCCCTCTCCCCCAACCCGACCTACACCCCCACCCCCACACCCACACCCTATCCCATCCCCCATCCCAAAACCCTATTCACACTCCCCCTCTACTTTTTATTCGAAAGAGGAATCCAAAATTAGCGGTGTGCACCCATAATCCCTATTTCTGCGGGTGCGGGAATGCTAGATAACCCCCAGATTAGGGTTGCGCCAAAATAAAAGCAGCCTCTGGCACCCTCTCGCCGTGCCCCCCCACCCCGCAACCTGACCTTTATGATAAGGGGTGGGTGCCTTCCGCCTTTAAAGGGTTGGTTTGTCGGGAGGGTGGAGATGGGGAACCGATGCTGCCTTTCGGGGACCGAGCCGGCAGATCGCAGCAAAGATGAGCACCACCACGGGCGGGCCGCCAGGGGGCTGCAGTCACAAGAAACATCGCATGGGCCCAAGCTATGCCTGCCTTTTTGTGGGTTGCATGGAACAGTCCCTCTTCCGTAGCAACACTGGCCCGAAACCCACCTCTTCCTCAATAACTTAACGACTGTATCGGCGTCGCCTCGTGCTCCCACCAGGAGCTTGAACAGTTCATCCACTTCACCAACACCTTCCACTCCAACCATAAGTTCACCTGGACTATTTCTAATACCTGTTCACCTGGACTGTTTCTAATACCTGTCTCACCTTCCTGGACCTCTCTGTTTCCATCTCCGGCAACCACCTAGAAACTGATATCTATTTCACCGACTCCCACAGCTACCTAGAATACATCTCCTCCCACCCACCTTCCTGCAAAAATAACATCCCCTGTTCTCAATTCCTTCACCTCCACCACACCTGCTCCCAGGATGAGGCATTCCACTCCAATACATCTCAGGTTTCCTAATATTTCAAGGACCGCAAATCCTCCCCACGACTCCCACAGTGGTCGAGAACGCCCTTGACCGCGTCTCCCACATTTCCCGTAATTCATGCCCCCTCTCCGCAATAACAACCAAAACACAATCCCCCTCATCCTCACGTACCACGCCACCAACCTCTGGATCTAACGTATCATCCTCCAACCATCATCTTCAATCCGACTCCACCAAAGACATATCTCCCTCCCCACCCTTATCTGCTTTCTGGAGGGACCACTGTCTCTGTGACTGCCTTGTCTGCTCCGCACTCCCCTCCAGCCCCAATACAGCTGGCACATTGTTCCCTGCAACTGCAAGAAGTGCTACACCTGCCCCTATACCACTCCCCTCACTCCCCATCCCAGGCCCTAAGAACACTTTCCACCTCAAGCAGATGTTCACTTGCACATCTGCCAATGTGGTCTCCTGCATCCACTGCTCGCGTTGTGGCATCCTCTACATTGGGGAAACCAAGTGGAGGCTTGGGGACCGCTTTGCAGAATACCTACACTTAGTTCGCACTGAACAACTGCGCCTCCCAGTCGCGAACTGTTTCAACACCCCCTCCCATTCCTCAGACGACATGTCCATCTTGAGCCTCCTGCAGTGCCACAACGATGTCACCCAAAGGTTGCAGGAACAGCATCTCATATTCCGCTTGGGAACCCTGCGGCCCAATGGTGTCAATGTGGGCTTCATAAGCTTCAAAATCTCTCCTCCCCCACCGCATCCCAAAACCAGCCCAGCTCGCCCTTGCCTCCCTACCCTTGTCCTTCCTCCTACCTCAAGCCCCAACCTCCGTCTCCTACCTACTAACCTCATCCCGCTCCCTTGACCTGTCCATCCTCCCTGGACTGACCCAGCTCCTTCCTACATCCCCATCTACCCTCACCTTTACTGGCTCCACCCCCACCTCTTTGACCTGTCTGTCTCCTCTCCACCTACCTTCTCCTCTATGTATCTTCTATCCGTCTCCCCCTCTCTCTCGTTATCTCAGAACCTCCTTCCCCTTCCCAATTTCTGAAGAAGCATCTAGGCCTGAAACATCAATCTTCCTGCTCCTCTGATGCTTGACCTGCTGTGTTCATCCACCTCTACACCTTGTTATCTCAGATTCTCCAGCATCTGCTGTTCCTACTATCTCTGCTAATGCAGAAAACTTGTCTGATATCCTGCAAGCTATTCAAGTCCTGGGAGACGGTTGCTGAGGGCTGATTAATATTATGCTTCTTCAAACGATGACACGATGATATTGTTCTGAATAGGTTAGAAAATTAACATGTACTCAGGGATAGACACTGATGTAGACACACGTTTTGCAGCTGTCAGCAAAATAAAGCCGTGAGGATTAAAACTGTGAAAGGGCTGTAAATGGGGTGGAAGGAGCATTTTAATTCAGCCTCCCTTTCATAGTGAAAGGTATGACTAGCTGGCAATTTTTTGAATGAAATGCGGTAATATTAAACAAGCTATGCCAGTAAGAGGTCAGTAAAGTTATGAATGAATGAGAGCGTGAGAGCGCTAATATGTAGTGCTTGTGGGCGCATTGGTAAAGAGGACCTTTTGTACAACAGTATAGTAAAGAGGCTTGCACCAGTAATTATTTACCAAAATTCACTGGAATCTGGGCTGGTTCCCGCAGATTGTAAACTTCCTTTTTAAACAGTGGTGTCACATTGGCTGTTTTCCAAAAAGCACGTAACTATAGGTCAGTTAGCTTAATTTCGGTTGTTGGGAGAATGCGTGAATCCATCATTAAGGAAGATAATAGCAAGACAACTGGATATAAATTGTCTCATTGGGAACAGCCAGCATGGGCTCATGAAGGGGAGGTCATGTTTAATTAATTTGGTGGAATTCTTTGAGGACATACTTGCATGGTGGACAATGGGGAACCTGTGGATATCATGTATCTGGATTTCAAGAAGGCATTTGACTAGATGCCAAGGCTGCGACATGAGATAAAGTTGCATGACATTACAGGTAATGTATTGGCATGGACAGAGGATTGATTGACTAGCAGAAAACAAAGAGTAGGGGTAAATGAGTGTTTATCTGGTTGGCGGTCAGTGGCTAGTAGTGTGTCTCAGGGATCAGTGTTGGGACTGCAATTGTTTACAATTGATACATATGATTTATAGTCGGGGATGAAGTGTGGTGTGTCAACATTTGCAGATGACACTAAGATGAGCGGTAGAGCAAAGTGTGCAGAAGAACTGAAGGCCTGCAGATGGTTATACAGTCTAAGTGAGTGGGCAATGGTCTGGCAGATGGAGTTCAATGTCAATAAATGTGAGGTCATCCATTTTGATAGGAATAACAACAAAGTAGGCTATGGTTCAAATGGTAAAAAAATTGCAGCATGTTACTGTGCAAAGTGACTTGGGTGTCGTTGTGCAGGAATCGCTCAAAGTAATATTGCAGCAGGTAACTATAAAGGCAAATAGAATTTTGTCTGTCATTGCGAGAAGGATGGAGTTTAAAAACAGGGAGGCTATGCTGCAGCTGTATAGGGTCCTGATGAAGCTTCACCTGGACTACTGTGTGCAGTTTTGGTCTCCTGACTTGAGAAGGGAGATACTCTCACTGGAGGGGGCACAGAGGAGACTGACTTGGTTGATTCTAGAGTTGAGAGGGTTGGAATATGAGGAGAGACTGAGTTGGCTGGGATGATACTCATTGGAATTCAGAAGAATGAGGGGAGAGTTTATAGAAACATACAAGATTATGAAGTGAATAGATAAGGTGGAGACAGGGAGGTTGTTTCCACTGGCAGGTGAAACGAGGAGGAGGCGGGTATAGCTCAAAATAAAAGGAAGCAGATGTCAGACTGAGGACAGGAGGAACTTCTTCACCCAAAGGGTTGTCAATCTGTGAAATACCCTGCCCAGTGAAGCAGTTGAAACTACCTCGCTGAATGTGTTTAAGGCAAGACCAGATCACGTTATGAACATGAAAGGAATTTAGGCTTATGGTGAGCGAGTGGGTGAGTGGAGCTGAGTCTCAAAAAGATCAGCCAGGATCTTATTGAACAGCGGGGCAGTCTCGAGGGGCCGGATGGCCTACTCCTGCTTAGTTCTGATGTTTTTCTATTATAATGTTATCGAGCCTCACAGAAAAAGGATATTTTAAAGCAATTCACCCTGCACAACTGAAGACGCACCAGCCAGAGGTTCAGAGGAAGGATCACCTGACCCAAAACGTTAACTCTTTCTTTTCCCTCACAGATGCTGTCAGACTTGCTGAGCTTTTCCAGCAACTTTGGATATTTTCCCTGATTTGCAGCATCCACAGTTCTTCCGGTTTTTACTGTGTGTTTTGGTATTTATTTACAAGGGGCTCTTTACTTACAGCCAGCTCTGTCTTTTAGGGTTTATTTGTAAGGGGCCCTGTTTTACGGATAATATACAGGTCGGCTCGATGTTGGGGTGTATTGACAGGTGCTCTGTGCCTTCGGCTTTGTTTCGAAGGAACCCGGTATTTCACCTTTTACTTCCTGGGGGATATGTGTTCGTGTTCATTTAAAGGGGTCTCTGTATTTGAGCGTATAATTACAGGGGGTGAAGTTGATATTGTAGAAGTTTGATTAAACAGGACTCTGTGTTTTAGGGGTTATTTACAGTGAAGCCCGCTTTTTCCGGATGAGAGAAAGGCGTTTGAGGGTCTCTGTGCAGGCGGCTCCGTGTGTGAGGGCGAGGAGTGCGGCTGAAGCTTGGTTTAGTTTGGGCCTGAGGCTCTGCTGAGTGCCGGATTGGGCTAGCGTGAGGGCTGAGCTTTTCCAGCAATTTTGTTTTTGTTCCTGATTTTACTGTATCCACAGTTCCTTTTAGTTTTTACTTTTTTTTAGTGTTTATCTACAGGGGGCTCTGAATGTCAGGGTTTATACACTGGGGTTCCTGTGTTTTCGGCTTTATTTCACGGGTGCTGTTTGTTTTAGGAGGCTCTATTCTTTAGTGTTCATTTACAGGGCCATCTGTGTTTGGGGTTTATTCACAGTGAGCTTCGTGTTTTAGGAGTAATTTAGTGGGTTCTGTGTGTTCGGACTTAGATACGGGGGCTCTGTTTTCGGGTTTAGTGAAAGGGGCCTTTTTTTTAAGGAGTTATTTACAGGGCGCTCTGTGTTTTAGGGTTGGACATCAGCGACCATCTCACAATGATCACTCCCACAGATCTGACCCGCCGACAGTCCTGCAATCTGTTAGTCCTGAGCATCTAATCATGTAGCACTCCCATCAATTCTGACCCTCTGATAAAGAGGCACTTTCTCAGACCAACACAGTGACAATGCCACAATTCCTCACTCCTGACAAAGTACGAACTTCTGACAGAGGTAATTCCTCAGTATTGAGCCTCCAATAGAAATGCAATACTTCCGTACTGACCTTGTGAATGTGTTGCTCACCATTAATTCTGAACCCGTTCCAATGAAGCTCCTCCTCTGTGTTCAGTCTCTCATAATCATGCACTCTGGCTGTTCTGATCCTCTGACAATGCTGCAATTATGTATGAATTATTATCTTGTATTATCAGTACAGGACTCCCTCAATGCTTCCTCCATTACACTGAGGTCTATCGTTTATATCGGCTCCAACAAACCTGCTCTTATTTAACGGGCCAGGCATTGCTTCACTTGTACAGATTTTGTCAAGTCCTGCTGATGTTTCTGGGAGGACTTGTTCTGACACCTCAGAATTGACCCCTGACAATGTTGCACTCCCCCCTCACTAATGACCGCACCTGAGCTGCAATACCTCGGGGCTAACCTCCTAATTATGTAGCACCCATGAATTCTCAGCCCCTAAAATGAGATACTGCCTCAGTATTGACCCTCTGTTACTAATGCACCAAGTCAGAACAACCCTCCAGCAATGTGACCCTGCCTCAGAACTGACACTGAGAATGAGGCACTCCTTCAGCACTGCATCTCTAATCATACATTACATTGAGACATTCCTTGTGTACTGACCCTTTGAACAATCAGGCATTCCCTCAGTACTGACAGTCTGACGATTGTGCACTCCCTCGGTACTGGACCTCTGATAATGAGGCACTCCCGTCGTACTGACCTCTCATAGACCTGTAACACCTCAGCCCTTCTGCTCTGACAGTGCTGATCTCCTGACAATGAGGAGCTCCATCAGATTTGACCACCTGACAGAACTGCAAGACCTCAGTATTGCCCCCGTAATCAAGTGGCACTCCCTCAATTCTGACCCGATCACAATGAGGCTCTGCCTCGGTACGGAGTGCCTGAAAATGATGAAATCGCTCAGTGCAGACCCTGTGACAATGAGGCCCTCTCTCATTCTGACCATCTCACAATGCTGCAATACATCATTACTGATTGTGTAATGTGTGGGTCTCTCGCAATTCGAACCCATTTTTCATGAGGCACTGCGTCAGTTTTGACGCTGTGACAATAAAACAGCCCCACAGTTCTGATACGCTGACAGTGATTCAATACCTCCGTACTGACCCTCTGACAACGAGTCAGTGCCTCAGAACTGTCCCCCTGACAATAAGGGAAACCGTCATACTGACCCGCTGCTTCTGAGGCCCTTCCTCCACACTGACATCCCAGTGCAAAACTATTTCAGTCCTGGCCCTTGAAATGTGAGCAACTTCCTGAATTCTGTCCCCCTTAAATGGCAGCACTCCCTCAGCATTGACCCTTTGACAATAACGCACTCCCACATTTTTGACCCTGTGACAATGAGGCACTCCCTACCCCTGATGCTCAGACAGCGCTTCAATACCTCAGGACTGATACTCTGGCAATGAGGCACTCTGTCAGGACTGACCCCAGGATAGAACTGTAATATGTCACAACTGACTTGATAATTGTTTAGCAGCCTCTCAGTCTGACCCCACGACAATGAGGCACTGGATCAGTATGGATCGCCTCTGACAAATGCGCTCCATCAGAACTAAACCTCTCACAAAGAGGGACTGCCTCAAGACAATGCTGTGATTGAGTCAATCCCTTAGCCCTGAATCTCTGATCATGTGGCTCTGTCTCAGCTCTGTCACCATTACCTTGAGACTTACCCTCCGTAATGTTCCTCTAACAATGAGGCACTTCCTCAACACTGACCATCCAGCATGGAGTCACTGCCTCAGGACTGACCACTTGACAACGAGACACTGGTTAAGAACTGACCTGCTCACAGAGCTGCAATACCTCAGTACTGACCCTCTCATCAAGGGACACTATCTGAATTCTGACACCTGCATAATGAGGCGCTGCCTCAGCGTTCACCCTCTGACAAACTCCTGAGGACCCCCTGTAAAGACTGACAGTCTCCCTGGACGTCCTATAAATACTGACAGTCTCTCCTGGACTCACAATGAACACTGACACACTCCTCAGGGACTCTTTGTAAATACCCACACACACACACACACACACACACACACATTCACAGGGACACCCTGTAAATATTGACACACACACACAACCTGTGACACCCTGTAAATATTGACACACGACCTGGTCATCCCCTGTCAAGACCAACAGAGTCCCCGGGGACACACTGTAAATATTGACACATCTGTGTGACCCCCTGGAAATACTGACAAAGCCCCTGAAATCACCTGTAAAACTGACACACTCCGTGGGACCCCCTGTAAATATTGACACAGTCCCAGCAAATCCTGAAAATACTGACAGTCCCTGGGACCCTCTGCAAAGACTGACGCATTTCCCGGGGCCTCCTTTAAATACTGAAAAATTCCCGCGACCTACAGGGGTTCAGGGACTGTGTCAGTATTGACAGGGGCTCTTGGTGAGAGTGTCAGTATTTACAGGGTGTTCCGGGGAATTTGTAATTATTTACAGGTGCTCCCGGGAGTGTGTCAGTAGTTACAGGCGGTCCCATGGAGGGTCAGTATTTACAGGGCATCTCAGGGATTGTGTCAGGATTGACAGGGAGACTTGGGGAGAGCGTCAGTAGTTCCAGGGGGGCCCGTGGACTTTGTTTTTTCAGCGGGTGTTAGGGAGAGCTACAGTATTTCAAGGTGGTCCCAGGGAGTGTGCCAGTGTTTACAGGGATTCCAGGGGAGTGTGTCAGTATGCACCGAGCCCCTATAAATTCTGACACGCTCCGCAGGACTCCCTGTAAATACTGACATAGTACCTGAGAATCCCTGAAAATGCCACCACACTCCCAGGGACCCTCTGTGAACGCTGACACATTTCCCAGGGCCCGCTTTATACACTGAAAAATTCCCTCGGCCTCCTCTGTATACTGACACACATACCCGGACCCTTGTACGTATAGACACACTCTGCGCAACTAACCACAAATACTGGGATATCCCGTAAATACCGACACACACCTCACGACACACTGTAACTACTGTCACATTCCCTGGAATCCGCTGTAAATACTGAGAAACTCCCTGGGGCTGCATGTAAATACGGACACATTTCCCAAGGACCCCTCGAAACACGAACACATTCCCTGGGACTTCACCGAAACACTGACACATTCCACGGAACCCCCGTAAACACTGATAAACTCCCAGGACCCCCTGGAAATAATTACACATTCCCCATTCCCCCTGTAAATACCGATACACAGCCCGGAAATCCCGTAAACACTGACACACTCCACCCCCGGATACCGATACTCTCCCTGGGACACCCTGCAAATACTGATGCAATCACCGGGACCCCTGTAAATTCTGTCACACTCCTCGGGAAGCCCTCTAAATACTGACATATTCCCTCGACACCCTTTAAATACTGGCAAAGTCCCAGAGAACCCCTGAAAATACTGCCACACTCCCCAGGACCCTTTGTAAATACTGATATATTCCCCGGGACCAGCTGCAAATATTGACACATTCCCTGTCCCCGCTTTCAGTACTGAGAAACTCCCTGGGACTCCCTGTATATAATGACACATTTCCCAGGGTCCCCTCTAAACACTGACACATTCCCCAGGAGCTCCTCGAAATACGGACACACAGCCCCAGATCCCTGTACAGACAAACTCCCTGCGACCCACTGTAAGTCTTGACATACTCCCTGAGACCCCCTGGAAATACCGACACACCACCCCTCCCGGGACCCCCTGGAAATACCAAAACACTGTAGGGATTCTCTGATTCTATTCTATGATGCCCTTGTCCTGTGAATGAATAAATAAAGAAACCTGGTGAAGCCGCCAAACAGCATAGCCAGCAAGTGATAGACACAGCAAAGTGATCCCACCATCAATAGATCAAATCTGAGCTCTGCAGTCCTGCCACATCTCGTCATTTACTGTGGTGCACAATTAAACAACTGATTGGACGTGAAGACTCTACACATATCCCCATCCTCAATGATGGAAGAGCCCAACACATCAGTGCAAAAGATAAGGCTGAAGTATTCATAGCAATCTTCAGCCAGAAGGGCCAAGTGGATGATTCATCTCGGGCTCCGCCAGCATCACAGATACCGGTCTTCAGTAAATTCAATTCACCCCACGTGATGTCAGGAAACACTTGCAGACACTGGATACTGCAAAGGTCACAGGCCCTGACAATATTCTGGCAATAATACTGAAGACTTGTGCTCCAGAACGTGCCGCTCCCCGTGCCAAGCTGTTGCAGTCCAGTTTCAACACTGGTATCTACCCGACAATGTGGAAAATTGCCCACGTATGTGCTGTATTTAAAACATAGGACAAATCCAACCTGGCCATATACTGCCCTATCAGGCTGTACTCAATCATCAGGAAAGTGATAGAAGGTGTCAGTAACATTGTTATCAGGCAGCACATGCTCAGCGACGGCCAGTTTGGGTTACGTCAGGGCAGCTCAGCTCCTGACCTCATTACAGCCTTGGTTCAAACATGGACAATACAGCTGCATTCCAGAGAGGAAGTGAGAGCTCCAGCCCTTTACAACAAGACTACATTTGACCAAGTGTGGCATCAAGAAGCCCGAGCAAAACTGGACTCAATGGGTATAAGGGGACAAATTCTCCACTTGCTGGACTCACACCTGGCACGCAGAAAAATGAACGATCTTATTGGAGGTCAGATATCTTCGCTCCAGGGGATCCCTGCAGGAGTTTCTCGTGGCAGTGTCCGATATAACCATCTTCAGCTGCTTCATCAATGAACTTGCGTTCATCATAAGGCCAGAAGTTGGGATGTTCCTGATGATTGCACAATGTTCAGCATCATTCATGATTCCTCAGATCCTAAAGCAGTCCTTGTCCAAATGCAACTAGATCTGGGCAATACCCAGGCTTGGTCAGACAAGTGGAAGTTACATTCACACCACAGAAATACCAGGCAATGACCGTCACCAACAAGAGACAACCACCCCTTGACAAACAATTTGTTACATTCACTGCATCCCACACTG
The DNA here is from genome assembly GCF_030684315.1 of Stegostoma tigrinum. Taxonomy (NCBI): domain Eukaryota; kingdom Metazoa; phylum Chordata; class Chondrichthyes; order Orectolobiformes; family Stegostomatidae; genus Stegostoma; species Stegostoma tigrinum. The sequence goes on along the minus strand of NC_081374.1, from coordinate 56,755,330 downwards.
TCACCGTCGTGGGGGTGAGCTTTGAACAAAAACTGAACCAGACGCACCACACAAACACAGTGACTACAAGAGCAGGTCAGAGGTGAGGAATGCTGCGGCGGCTCACCCACCTCCTGATTCCCCAGAACGTGTCCACTGTCTACAAGGCATAAGTCAGGACTGTGATGGAACGCTCCCCATTTACCAGGATGGCTGCATCTGTGACAACATGCAAGAAGCTTGACTCCATCCAGGACAAAGCAGCCCAGTTGACTGACACGATATCGACAATCATCCACTCCCTCCACCACCAATGATGAGCGGCCTCAGCAGCACTGTGTACGATCCACAAGATGCACGGCAGAAATTCGCCAAAGCTCCTCATGCAGTCCCTTCCAAACCCATTAGAGCTTCCATCTCGAAGGACAAGGGCATCAAGTACACGGGAACACCTCCTTCAATCCCACTCCAAGCCACTCGTGATTCTGATTTAGAAATATATCCGGAATCCTTCACTGCGACTGTTCAAAAGATGGGAATTCCCTCCCTCATGGCACTGTGGGGGCAACCCACAACAGGCGAACTGCAGCGGTTCGAGGAGGCAGCTCACCACCAACATCTCCAGGGCAATTAGGGATGGGCAATAAATGCTGGACCAGTCAGTGACACACACATCCAACAAATAATTGAAGAAACAAACTCTTATTAATTACAGTGATTTTTCACAGTCTCACAGCCAGCCATGCCTCATATACACACATCTTAGTGACAATGTGGTGACCGTAACCAGACCCACAGTGAGCCTGGGCTCATCCACACTCCTCCCAGTCACATTTCTGATTTGAAAAATACACCTTTTTCACAAGAAATCTCTTTGTATATATGCAATGTCACAACTGCAGTTGCGTTCTGTCCAGCTGCATATCAAATAAACAAATAAAGCATTGGACTTTGGCTCCACCCAATGAACCAAAGACCTCTCTTAGACATACAACAAAAATATTTACATACATGTGAGACACGGGGAGGGTCCGATAACTGAATGGACCCTCATTTACCTTCAGCAGGAAAACCTCAGACAGTGGTCCTTCCCGACTCTGCCTCGGCAGCAGCAGCCCCATCGTCCCAGTTATGCCCCAAGCTTTTAGTGCATCCCAGTTATGCCTCGTGGACACACCACCTGGCTACTGACAGGGAGCCTGGCAGCATCTACACGCTTCCGCGTCATGATGCGGTGACTGTAAATGGTCTCACAGTGGCCCTGGCCTCATTCGCACAACTCACAGGAAGTCCTACTTGACTGTAAACGGTCTGACAATTGCCCTCACCTCATTGACACACCTCCAGTAATTATACAGGGACACAAAACAGTCTCACACCAAGCATGGCCTTATTTACACTCCTCCCAGAAACTAAACAGTGATTGTAAACAGTATCACAGTGGGCCTGGCCTCATCTCCATGCTTCCGACTTACTATACGGTGACTGTGAACAGTCTCACAGCAAGTCTGTCCTCATCCGTGCACCTCCCAATAACTTTTTGCTGAAGGTAAACATTGAGCCTGGCCTCATCCACACACTCCCTGTAACTATACGGTAACTGTAAAAGGTCTCACACTGAGCCGAGAGAGAGCAGGAACTGCTCATGCTGGAGTCTGCGATAACTCGGTGTGGGCTGGATGAACACAGCACGACAGGCAGCATCAGAGCAGCAGGAAAGCTGATGTTTCGGGTTTCACCCACAGCCACTTCCAGGGCAGTGTACTGTGGCACAGGCCAACAAGGTGCACATAAACAATCTGACAGGATTCTCACCACCCGCCAATCTATGTTTTGTTGTTTGTTGGAAAGTTCTGATGATGACACATTGTACCAAATGACTTTGTCAGTCTGCTCTGGGAACTACACGACAGGATCCAGCCTCTCCTTTTCCCACAGGGTCTCGAGCATGCTGCGTGCTGACCACGACCTGATGGACTGGCGGTCAGACGTTTGTTTCTTTGCAAATTTCACAACAAAGGATATATGTTATAGAACGGTCCAACTACTTGGAGCTTTCCGTGGCAGAGAGGCCAGTCCCTTCGTTCGCAACACTGGGATCAGGTCGGACCTCAGGACATAGTGACACTTGGTCTTTACGTACTGAGAGTCTACACACAGCTTAATGCACAACAAGGTGGACATCAGGATGAGGGTGACATTGGGTACGTTCTTCCCCCACTTAGCCAGAGCTTAGTACATGGAGTTGTTGCAGACACGGTCTATCTTAGGCTTCCAGTCGGAATGGAAGATGGCTCGGATGAGGGAAACAGTGCAGTGTGGGTGATGGGCCAGAACTGTGCCATGCACAACAACAGAGAGAGTGCCTCACACCTGATGACCAGGATTTTACCCACAATGTGCACCTAGAACATAGAACATAGAACATAGAACAGTACAGCACAGAACAGGCCCTTCAGCCCACAATGTTGTGCCGACCATTGATCCTCATGTATGCACCCTCAAATTTCTGTGACCATATACATGTCCAGCAGTCTCTTAAATGACCCCAATGACCTTGCTTCCACAACTGCTGCTGGCAACGCATTCCATGCTCTCACAACTCTCTGCGTAAAGAACCTGCCTCTGACATCCCCTCTATACTTTCCACCAACCAGCTTAAAACTATGATCCCTGGTGCTAGCCATTTCTGCCCTGGGAAATAGTCTCTGGCTATCAACTCTATCTATGCCTCTCATTATCTTGTACACCTCAATTAGGTCCCCTCTCCTCCTCCTTTTCTCCAATGAAAAGAGACCGAGCTCAGTCAACCTCTCTTCATAAGATAAGCCCTCCAGTCCAGGCAGCATCCTCGTAAACCTCCTCTGAACCCTTTCCAAAGCATCCACATCTTTCCTATAATAGGGCGCCCAGAACTGGATGCAGTATTCCAAGTGCGGTCTAACCAAAGTTTTATAGAGCTGCAACAAGATCTCACGACTCTTAAACTCAATCCCCCTGTTAATGAAAGCCAAAACACCATATGCTTTCTTAACAACCCCCCTGTCCACTTGGGTGGCCATTTTAAGGGATCTATGTATCTGCACACCAAGATCCCTCTGTTCCTCCACGCTGCCAAGAATCCTATCCTTAATCCTGTTCTCAGCTTTCAAATTCGACCTTCCAAAATGCATCACCTCGCATTTATCAAGGTTGAACTCCATCTGCCACCTCTCGGCCCATCTCTGCATCCTGTCAATGTCCCGCTGCAGCCTACAGCAGCCCTCTACACTGTCAACGACACCTCCGACCTTTGTGTCGTCTGCAAACTTGCTGACCCATCCTTCAATTCCCTCGTCCAAGTCATTAATAAAAATTACAAACAGTAGAGGCCCAAGGACAGAGCCCTGTGGAACTCCACTCACCACTGACTTCCAGGCAGAATATTTTCCTTCTACTACCACTCGCTGTCTTCTGTTGGCCAGCCAATTCTGTATCCAAGCAGCTAAGTTTCCCTGTATCCCATTCCTCCTGACCTTCTGAATGAGCCTACCATGGGGAACCTTATCAAATGCCTTACTGAAGTCCACATACACCACATCCACAGCTCGACCCTCATCAACCTTTCTAGTCACATCCTCAAAAAACTCGATAAGGTTTGTATGGCATGACCTACCCCTCACCTCCCAAGGCTTTCTGCACGCCCCAGGCTCTCTGAACTGTGTGCCCAGCACTTTTGGGTAATCTGCCCTGACGGTGAAGGGAATGAAGGATCATTCAGGCCAGATCCCAAAGAACATGGCCTCACTCTTGTCTCGATTGACCGTGGCTCCCGAGGCCAGTTTGAAAGGGTCACAGCTGCTCATGAACCTGCGCACTGACACTGGGGCTGAGCAGAGATTGGTGACATCGTTATCTTACAGGGACGCTTTGACCTGCAGGCCCGCTCTACCTGGAATAATCACACTTCTCAGGCTCACATCCTTACTGATGGACTCAGCAAAGGGCTCGATAGAGTGGGCAGCCCTGCCAGACCCTGGATCTGATGGGTAAGCTCTGTGATTCCCATACGCAGATTGAGACTGCGCGAATGATGTCGGTGTAGATCTGTCGGGCCCAATTGCAGATTCTCTCCCCAAAGCCCATTTTATAAAGCACATCCCACATGTTGGTATGCAATATCCTGCCAAAGGCCTTCTCTTGGTCCAGGCTGATGAGGCAGGTATCCACCCCTCTGTTCTGCCTGCTCGTGATCGTATCCCTAGGAGCGCGAGGCTCTCAGAGATCGTCCTGTCCGCTGCAGCACAGGTTTGGTCAGGGTCAATCACCAATCGCAGAGCAGACCTGACCCAGTTACACATGACTGAGACAGGATTTTGTAGGCTACATTCGCCAATTATCTTGGTCGCTGATTTCTAACTTCCTCCCTCACTCCCTTCCACTTGTAGGTCAGGGTGATGATACCATTCCTCATGGATTTGTGCATAGTACCTGACAGAAGCATACTGTCGTACAGCTCCAGCAGCCTGAAGGATGAGCAGAGCTCGATACGTTTGTCTCAATCTGACATCCTGACAACACCAAGCTCCAGCAGGCCCTGGCCACTCAACCCCCAAAGAGCTGAATACAACTCAGCTGGAAAGGCATCACCTCCCACAGTTTTATTCTTTTCTAAGGACTCGAAGGCCTTCCCCAGCTCATCCAGAGATAATGGTCAGTCCAGGCTCCCCTGCTTGGTGTTGTCAAAGACCCCCAGGATCGAGGACAGGAATGACTGGGAGTCACGGCACTGTCTGTGGGCATAGTGTCATAGGGACTGGCTTAAAAGGATTTGCTGAGCTTCAGGATGTCAGATTGAGACAAACTTATCGAGCTCTGTTCATCCTTCAGGCTACTGAGCACAAGGCTCTCCTTTAGCCTCTTCAAGAAGGAATGTGAACACATCTCATTCGGTCACATGCAGCTGTAAAGGACACTGATTAGGCCTCCATTGGAATACCGTTTCTAATTCCAGTCTCCCTGCTGTCGGAAAGATGTTGTGAAACCGGAAAGGATTCAGAAAAGATTTACAAGGATGGTGACTGGGTTGGAGGGTTAAAGCTAAAGGACGAGGCTGAACAGACTGGGGCTATTTTCCCTGGAGCATCAAAGGCTGAGGGATGACCTGATAGAGATTGGTAACCGCATGAGAGGCATGGATAGGGTTTATAGACATTGTCTTTTCCCTGGCGTGGGAGAGTCCATAACTGAAGGGCATAGGTTTAAAGTGACAGGGGAAAGATCTAAAAGGGATTTCAGGTACATTATTTTCATGCAGAGGGTGGTGCATGCGTGCAATGAGCTGCAAGAGAGGGGACGAGAAGCTGGTACAATTTCAACATTTAAAAGCCATCTGAATGGGAAAATGAATAGGAAGAGTTTAGAGGGATATGGGCCAAATCCTGGCAAATGGGACTACATTTATTTAGGATATCGAGTCAGCATGAACAAGTTGGACCAAACGGTCTGTTGAAGTGCTGTCTGTCTCTGACTGTTATGATCTCTTGCTGCACAGTGCAGACCCTGAACCGCAAGATTATCTTGGAGGCCTCCGAGGCAGAGAGTGGGGCTTGCTGCCTCGACACCTCCTGGGGCTCCTCGGCGACATTGACCCGATTGTCTGTAGTAAGAGTAGGTTTTGCACGGGTTTCTGGAGTTTGAACAGTTTTGCCCAACTCTCTCTCATCTTCTGAACACTTTTCAGGACAAAGAACTTCTTGATGTTCCCTTTGACTGCCTCCCACCAAGTGCAAAAAGGGTCTTCATCCTTCTCCAACCTGTGTGCTCTCTTTTGAGCTTCTTAATGATTTTTCTGGGGTCAACAGTTTCACATTCAGCTTCCATGTTCCCTTGCCAGCCCACTGGTCATCCTGTAGGTGACAGTCAGCCAGCAGGAGGCAGTAGTCAGAGAAGAACACCGGCTTGACTTCAATGGATATGATGGAGGACGTGTGGGCGCAAACAGGAAATCTGTCCAATGGGTGTATAGACACATCTGGCTATGACCAGGTGTTTCTACTCTGTGCTCAGTCTGCAGGGGTGCTGAAGATGTTATGCAGCTTGGCAACTTCAACCGTTTCCATCAGAAATCTGGACGTCGAGTCCAGTTCACTGTCATACCCTCCATATTGTTCATTCGTGCCGATGATGCAGCTGAAGTCTCTGGCCAGAGTGACTGGCCTGGACATGACCAGCAGCAGTGGAAGCAGGACGGCCAACCCCTCACTCTTTCCCAGTGGGGTCTCCATGTTAATTACTCCGGGAAGCGTTTCTATATGAGCCTGGCCTGATCTGCACATCTCCCAGAAATTATATGGTAACTGTAAACAGTCTTAAAGTGAGCCCGATTGATTCACCCTCCTATCAGTAACTTGCCAATGATTATTGCCTGTTTCACAATCAGTCTAGTCTGATCTTCTGTTCCTCTGAGTGAATCCTCTGTCCTCTTCCATTCAGCCCGTGCCTTTGAGAATACAGCCAGATTCCCCTTCAGGCTGCATTTCATTCTCCTCACTGTCTCGGTGCTGCCACATACATCACCTGTCTCTCCATTTCCGTCTGCAATAGTTCTGTGAAACCCATCCCCCTCCCCGCCCCACCTTCCAGCTGCAATGTTGGAACATCACCACATTGGGCATTGCCATTAGTGGTCCAGCTCATTCATATTTCTTCACAAAACAGAAACACAACTCATCAACAAGACTAAGTGGCAGGCAAATGAGATACATCATCCATCTAAAAACAGTTTGTTCTTCAAAAGTGGAACTAACTTTAATTTGTGTGCGTACAATAGAATCAGGAAGAATAATACATATATAGCATGCAACTCATTTCACTGAACACATTTGTGCAAATAAATGATATCTCTGCAGTTCAACCAATTCCAACAGCATAACATTAGAGACAGAGCATTTGGAAATGATACAGAAATTTCAGATACTAATGATTTAAAGAGGAGCACAGATCGGGGAAACTGAACATGGTGTACACACAAAAATCCATTTCGCAATTACAATGCCTCATTCAGGCAATTACATCTCTCTCCCTCAGTCTCAAATGGTAACATCTTCCCATTCGATTTTCTTCTACTCTCTGGGCCACCCCCAATTAGCAGTTCCCTTCTCTCCCCAGTTTAGCGTCATGCCTTCCTTTACACTAGTATGTAATGGTACCTTTCTAGTACATGTTTGATTTTCGATGAACACACCGCACTGGTTTGTGACCAGGTCGGCCAGTTGAACCTCTCAGAATGAGAGTTGACTGATTGCTCCATATGAACAGCCCAAATCAGGGAGCCCTGGCTGACAGATAAGAAGTGTGAGGGTCAGAGACGCTGACACCCTGGCAACTATCTCTGAATGAGGCAGTGCTAAAGTTGAAGACAGATCATTTGTAAATAAAAGTTGAATTGAAGATCGACACTGGCCTCTGTATTTCAAATACTCATTTAAATTACATTTCCAGCACTGGGTTTGAATATTATTGTTATCCTTTTGTTATCAAACATCTCTGTGTGCAGTGATCAGCAGGGTTATAACATGGAGGTGTCGGAACAGGATTGTTTAGATTCCCTACAGTGTGGAAACAGGCCCTTTGGCCCCACAAGTGCACACCAAACCTTGGAGCATCCCATCCAGACCCACGCCCCTGAACACTATGGGCAATTTAGCAAGGCCAATCCACCTAGTGTGCACATCTTTGGACTGTGGGACAAGACTGAAACACCTGGAGGAAACCCACGCAGACACAGGGACAAGGTGCAAATTCCACACAGACAGTTGCCTGAGGCTGGAATTGAACCTGGGTCCCCAGTGCTGTGAGGCTGCAGTGCTAACCGCTGAGCCACCGTGCCGCCCCATATCGTGTTGCTTTTGCACAAACTTTGATGAAGAGGAAAATGCCACTGATAATGGGAACTGCAGATGCTGGAGAATCCAAGATAACAAAGTGCGGAGCTGGATGAACACAGCAGGCCAAGCAGCATCTCAGGAGCACAAAAGCTGACATTTCGGGCCTGGACCCTTCATCAGAGACGGGGATGGGAGAGGGAACTGGAATAAATAGGCAGAGGGGGGGATGCGGACCGAAGATGGAGAGAAAACAAGATAGGTAGAGAGGAGAGTACAGGTGAGTAGGTAGGGAGGGGATAGTTCAGTCCAGGGAAGATGGACAGGTCAAGGAGGCAGGATGAGGTGGTAGGTAGGAAATGGAGGTGTGGCTTGAGGTGGGAGGAAGGGATGGGTGAGAGGAACAACAGGTTAAGGAGGCGGAGACAGGCTGGGCTGGTTTTGGGAAGCAGTCGGGGGAAGGGAACGGCTGGGCTGGTGTCGGGGGAAGGGAACAGCTGGGCTGGTTTTGTGATGCAGTCGCGGGAGGGGAAGAACTGGGCTGGTTTTGGGATGCAGTTGGGGAGGGGGAGTTTTTGAAGCTTGTGAAGTCCACATTGATACCATTGGGTTGCAGGGTTCCAAAGCGGATTATGAGTTGCTGTTCTTGCAACCTTCGGGTGGCATTATTGTGGCACTGCAGGAGGCCCATGATGGACATGTCGTCCAAGGAATGGGAGGGGGAGTTAAAATGGTTCGCGACTGGGAGGTGCAGTTGTTTGTTGCGAACCGAGTGGAGGTGTTCTGCAAAGCGGTCCCCAAGCCTCTGCTTGGTTTCCTCAATGTTGAGCGGGTCAGGAGTGAGGGGGCAGGTCACTGTGTCGGGGCCAGGACTGCAGGGGCAAGTCACTGTGAGCGGGTCAGCACGGAGGGGGCAGGTTGCTGTGAGGGGGTCAGCACGGAGGGGGCAGGTTGCTGTGAGGGGGTCAGGACAGAGGGGGGAGGTCGCTGTGAGTGGGTCAAGACTGAGGTGGCAAGTCGCTGTGAGGGGCTGAGGACTGAGGGGGCAAGTCGCTGTGAGCGGGTAAGGATGGAGAGGGCAAGTCCTTGTGATTGGGACAGGACTGAAGGGGCGAGTCGCTGAGAGGGGGTCAGGACTGCAGGGGCAAGTCGCAATGAGCGGGTCAGGACTGCAGGGTTAATTCGCTGTGAGTGGGTCAGGTCTGCAGAGAGAAGTCGCTGTGAGCAGGTCAGGACTGCAGGGGCGAGTCACTGTGAGCGGGTCAGGACTGCAGGCGCTAGTCGGTGTGAGCGGGTCAGGACTGCAGGCGCTAGTCGGTGTGAGCGGGTCACGACTGTAGGGGCAGGTCGCTGCGAGTGGGTCAGAACGGAGGGGACAATTCGCTGTCAGCGGGTCAGGACGGATGGGGAAAGTCGCTGTGAGCGGGGCAGGACGGAGGGGGCAAGTTGCTGAGAGCGGGTCAGGACTGGAGGGGGCAATTCGTTGTGAGCATTTCACTGAGGCACTGTATCCCATTTCCATCTGTCAGTGCATCCCATTTGTCTCAGTCACTGCATCCCTATTTCCCTCCGACACTGCATCCCTATTTCACTCAGTCACTGCATCCCATTTCACTCAGTCACTGCATCCCATTTCACTCAGTCACTGCATCCCATTTCACTCAGTCACTGCATCCATGCTGCATGGTATATGCTATGTATAAATGTGGCATAAAATCCTGACTTGTATGTTCATTTCCTCTTGTAATAACATGTGGCATCATTAGCATCCTTAATCACTTGCATTTAATCGGAAAGCCTGGTACAAACACCAGATAACATGACAGTCCGAACAGAACGCATTTTCCAATGCTTTAAACATATAGTCATGTGTGTCTCAGTGAATAAAAATCCTCCTCATTTTACTGCAATTAAATCTCATAATAAAGGGAGTATGTCTGAAAGTCGTCTCATCCGAAGGAAACCAGACTTGCTCCAGGAAAGCTGCTAAATATATCAAGAAAAATATATATGAAATGATTCTAGAAATTTCTGCAACACAAAGATCAAAGGAAACAATAGTTTGATGAACACACTGTTAAGTGTTGCACTTACACATCACATTTTGGAAAACAAACCACACTGATTTTCTACTTTATAAAAAAAAAATTGTTCCAAGTCTTCATTATGCAGCACTGCAGTGAACTGAAAAGGTGTAGAATTTTAACACGCATAGAAAGTATGTGCACAAGTCAAAGCAAACAAAAAAAAGCCACTTCTGTCCTAAAAAGACAATATTATATGACAAAAAGGCAGGGAAGTTTGAGAACACAGCATCATGCTTCCTGCAGAGATAGAGTTTTGCCTGCGTCATAGGGCCGATCAGGGATGGCATAGGGAACTTGTGTGTGGAGCCTGAGGAGGTAGGGGAAGCCCTAAATGAGTTTTTTGCTTCTGTCTTTACGAAAGAAACCAACTTTGTAGTGAATGAAACGTTTGAAGAGCAGGTGTGCATGCTGGAATGGATAGAGATAGACGAAGTTGATGTGCTGAAAATTTTGTCAAACATTAAGATTGACAAGTCGCCAGGCCCGGATCAGATTTGTCCTCGGCTGCTTTGGGAAGCGAGGAATGCAATTGCTTCGCCACTTGCGAAGATCTTTGCATCCTCGCTCTCCACTGGAGTCGTACCTGAGGACTGGAGAGAGGCAAATGTAATTCGTCTCTTCAAGAAAGGAAATAGGGGAATCCCTGGCAATTATAGACCGGTAAGTCTCACGTCTGTTGTCTGCAAGTTGTTGGAAAGGATTCTGAGGGATAAGATTTATGACCATCTGGAAGAGCATGGCTTGATCAAATACAGTCAACACGGCTTTGTGAGGGGTAGGTCATGCCTTACAAACCTTATCGAGGTTTTGAGGATGTGACTAGAAAAGTTGATGAGGGTCGAGCTGTGGATGTGGTGTATATGGACTTCAGTAAGGCATTTGATAAGGTTCCCCATGGTAGGCTCATTCAGAAGGTCAGGAGGAATGGGATACAGGGGAACTTAGCTGCTTGGATACAGAATTGGCTGGCCAACAGAAGACAGCGAGTGGTAGTAGAAGGAAAATATTCTGCCTGGAAGTCAGTGGTGAGTGGAGTTCCACAGGGCTCTGTCCTTGGGCCTCTACTGTTTGTAATTTTTATTAATGACTTGGACGAGGGAATTGAAGGATGGGTCAGCAAGTTTGCAGACGACACAAAGGTCGGAGGTGTCGTTGACAGTGTAGAGGGCTGCTGTAGGCTGCAGCGGGACATTGACAGGATGCAGAGATGGGCTGAGAGGTGGCAGATGGAGTTCAACCTTGATAAATGCGAGGTGATGCATTTTGGAAGGTCGAATTTGAAAGCTGAGTACAGGATTAAGGATAGGATTCTTGGCAGCGTGGGGGAACAGAGGGATCTTGGTGTGCAGATACATAGATCCCTTAAAATGGCCACCCAAGTGGACAGGGTTGTTAAGAAAGCATATGGTGTTTTGGCTTTCACTAACAGGGGGATTGAGTTGAAGAGTCGTGAGATCTTGTTGCAGCTCTATAAAACTTTGGTTAGACCGCACTTGGAATACTGCGTCCAGTTCTGGGCGCCCTATTATAGGAAAGATGTGGATGCTTTGGAGAGGGTTCAGAGGTGGTTTACCAGGATGCTGCCTGGACTGGAGGGCTTATCTTATGAAGAGAGGTTGACTGAGCTCGGTCTCTTTTCATTGGAGAAAAGGAGGAGGAGAGGGGATCTAATTGAGATATACAAGATAATGAGAGGCATAGATAGAGTTGATAGCCAGAGACTATTTCCCAGGGCAGAAATGGCTAGCACGAGGGGTCATAGTTTTAAGCTGGTTGGTGGAAAGTAGAGAGGGGATGTCAGAGGCAGGTTCTTTACGCAGAGAGTTGTGAGAGCATGGAATGCGTTGCCAGCAGCAGTTGTGGAAGCAAGGTCATTGGGGTCATTTAAGAGACTGCTGGACATGTATATGGTCACAGAAATTTGAGGGTGCATACATGAGGATCAATGGTCGGCACAACATTGTGGGCTGATGGGCCTTTTCTGTGCTGTACTGTTCTATGTTCTATGTTCTAACTGTGGGCACTGTAAATCAGCAACAAAAGCAGAAGTTGCTGGAAAAGCTCAGCAGGTCTGGCAGCATCAGTGAAGAGTGAGATCTGAGGAAGGGTCACAGGACGCGAAACATTAACTCTGACATTGTCTATGTCATAGTGAGTTATGTCTATTGCTTCAGCAAAATCCAACCAACTCAAAATGAAAATCAATGCTTAAGAAATATCCAAAACATCCGCTGTCCCCGTTGTGGCTTCCTCCACATTGGGGAAACGATGCAGAGGCTTGGGGACCACTTTTCAGAACACCTATGCTCAGTTTGCAATAAACAACTGCACCTCCCAGTCACGAACCATTTCAACTCCCCCTCCCATTCCTGAGAGGACATGTCCAACCTGGACCTCCTGCAGTGCCATAATGACGCCACCCGAAGGTTGCAGGAACAGCAACTCATATTCTGCTTGGGAACCCTGCAGCCCAATGGTATCAGTGTGGATTTCACAAGCTTCCAAATCTCCTGTCCTCCCACTGCATCCCAAAACCAGCCCAGCTCGTCCCTGCCTCCCTAACCTATTCTTCCTCTCACCCATCCCCCCTCCCACCTCATGCCGCACCCCTATTTCCCCTCATCCCGCTCCCTTGACCTGTCCGGCCTCCCCAGACTGACCTATCCCCTCCCTGCCTCCCTACCCATACTCTCCTCTCCACCTATCTTCTCCTCCATCCATCTTCCATCCGCCTCTCCCTCTCTCCCGATTTATTCCAGAACCCGCACCCCCTCCCCATTTTCTGAAGAAGGTTCTCGGCCCGAAACGTCAGCTTTTGTGCTCCTGAGATGCTGCTTGGCCTGCTGTCTTCATCCAGTTCCACACGGTGTTATCTCGCGTTCTCCAGCATCTGCAGTTCCCATTATCTCTCCAAAACAAAGGCTGCTGTCTTTCAAAACCCAATCTCAGATTTTGCAGATAGTCCTTACCCTGAAAAAATACCAAATATGTATAAACAGGAAAACTGGAGGTGAAACCATTCAAAAAATTTTCATTGGCACAACAAATGTTCCAACTGTAAAAGCAGGTTAAGCACCTGTATATAAGGAAACTTTAAACAGACACTTGCAGCCAACAAATGTGAGAAATTTCCATTTCTTGCTGGATTACCAATTTTGCTGTTGGGAAAATAGGCCTCGGCTTAGCAATGTAAATTCAAACAAGATAGCCCCCTCTCAGAACTCAACACTCAGTCGTAGAGTTCTGTTTTCACAGGTTGGCGTATAATAGCATCAAGCACAATACACCAAATCTTCTTTGGTACCTTTTCCTTCCATAAAACTGCTTTTAGTAGATGCACACAGAAATCATTTCATACACGTTGAACAGTTGGTAAGTTCAAGAGGCCAGTTCCAGCACTTCGACTTGCATCTGCTTCATCATCAAAACAGAACAAAATAAAGACCCACTCTTTGTAAGTCACATTTTCCATTTTTAGTGACGAGGTGAAGTGCGAGAACTGCTCACTTGATGTTAAAATCTCCTAAATATGTACCTATATATTTCAATTCTGTGAAATATGTGGAATGAGTTCGAGAGAAGGATTAATTTTCTTGTGCTGGGAGAGAGCTGGGACAGATAAAATAGGTTGAATGGCCTCCTCCCATGCTAAAAATGTCCATAACTGTTCTTGGCCCTGCGAAATTGAAGTGGCCATCCTTTCATTATGACTGTGAGACGCAGCATGTTACGATAGATGGTACAATGAAGAAATCCTTTGTTATTAATGAATTTTTCAGCACTAGGCATTCTTCCGAAGTCAAATGTTCGATATGTACCTGTTGCACTGACTTGGTTCCAAACAGTTATAATGTGGAGGTGCTGGTGTTGGACTAGGATAGACAAAGTCAGAGCTCACATGACATCAGGTTATAATCTGACAGGTTTATTTGAAATCACACAAGCTTTGGGAGTGCAGTCCCTTCATCAGGTGCGGTCAGGGAGGTAAACACACAGACACACAATTGATAAGCAGACAGATCAAAACATCATACAACTGGTGTGAGTGGAGTGTCAGATAATAAGTCTTCATCCAGGATGTTTGTTTGTTTGCAGATATTTTGTTGAAGAAACACACAACTTGTCGTTACAGTCAGTGTGGTATCTTATAAATTCTTGCTTTTGAAATAAAGGTTAAAACTCTAAGACAGATTCTGAACACAAGCCTCGAAACTACAAGTCAGAGTCTGACCTGAGATGCCACCTTTTGTACATTCCTGTTGCGCTGCCTGATTATCATGACAGCACAGCACTGACATTGACTTTATAAACGCTTTACTTGCCTCTAACACTCTTGGTCACCTGTATAGAGTTATTATCTGACACTCCACTCACGCCAATTCTATGATCTTTTGATCTCTCTGCTTATAAGCTCTCTCTCTCTGTGGTCACCTCACTAACTGCACCTGATGAAGGGGCTGCACTCCAAAAGCTTGTGTGATTTCAAATGAACCTGTTGGACTATAAGCTGGTGTCATGTGACTTCTGACTTCAAACACTTACAGAATGTGTCTTCAATCCTACCGTGACTTGACAATAAGTCAACTTCTTAAAATTTATAAAATGAGAATGTCAAGTGAAGTATGTCTAACCTTGAGCGTTTAAAAAAGGAAATATTACAACCACAGTCCAGTCAGACAGTAAAGACAGAAGGAATGATTGAATCGACTGTGTCTGACACCACACAATTAATCCCCCGATGGAAGAAAGGTTGGCTGCGTTCTCTTTCTTCAGGAACGTCCAGCTAATACCACCTTACTACTGCTTGTTTTATTCATCTGGTGTTCCATCTAATTCCTTTCAGTCTTGGTCAAACCTTCATGTAATTTATTTAAATTTTCAATAAAATAAATTTAACTTTATATTCCACAATTTTAACATCTCCTTTTAAGGTTTGAACAGTTCAGTTCATACAGTGCACATCTTGTGTTATTAACTGGAGAACATGGTGGAAAAATCAAGATATATTGACAAGTAAACAAATGGCTAACTTCTGTTTCCTTGTCAGTAATGCCTTTTGAACAGAACATGAAGTTGCGCAACTATGTAGAGATAACAATTTAAAAGTGGGAAGACCACTTTGTGGTCCCCACACCAATCTCTATTCACTACCTACTGATTGCATTACTCCGCCTTGGCAACAATGTAATATTACGCTTGTCTCAGCACAACCTTGGCATCTTGTTTATCCCATGATGAACGTCCGACCACACATTCATGCAATCCCTAAAGCTGTCTCTTTACATCTTTTCAATTCTGCCTACCTGTCTCTTGTCTTGGCTCATTAGCAGTGAAACCTTCATCTGGAACGACTTCACTTCTGGACCTGACAATTCCAATGCATTCCCTGTTGGAGTCCCACATTTGCCCATTGAAAACTTGACGTTGTCTAAAACTCCACTGTCCGAGTCTCACCTTGAACCAAATCCTCTTCTCTGTACTTTCTACCTGACTGATACTGTTAACAGTAATTTTATTAAATTCTCATTTTTGTTTACAAATCGTTCCTTGGCTATGCCTATCGCTATTTTCGTAATCTCCACCAGTCCAACTATACTTCAGGATATCTGCACTCGTCTAATTATGTCCTCTTGCCCACTCTTGATTTTAAACGGCCCACTACTAGTTGCCAAACATTTAATTGTGTCGGCTTCAAACCCAAGAAGAGGCTTCCTACACCTTCAGCGAGCAAACTCACATCCCGAACCTCAACCCGAGCAACAAATCTTCTCAAAACTCGCTAACTTCCTACACCTCTTAGCCTCTGTACGTTTTCTCTTTTAAGGCACTTTTTAAAACAATCCTCTTTCATCAAGCTCTTGACCGTCAGAACTAACAACTTAATAAGGCTCAGTTGTATTCTGGGATTGTGAATACTCCTTTCAGACGCCTTCAAAGTTTCCCTCCATTAAAGAGATTTTATAAGTGGTTCAAGTCATTGCCAAGCAGAGGGGGACGAATTGGGGAGTTACTTCAAAGAGCTATGATATGCCAAACGACCTCCTTCCACACTGGCCAACTCTGATTCTACAAAAACAAAAATGATTTTCAGACTTGGGAAGATCCCTCAAAAATGTCACATCTAACCAGCTTATGGGCAGAGTCGAGCTGCTGAGATGATAGACCAGGATTTAGGGGTACCAGGAGTGATAATATGCTGAACACAATCAAATTTTGAGGTTGTAGAATGATGTGGTCTTCATCATTTTTGACACTTGGACCATTTTCCTTCCTTTCCACAGAACAAGTCAAATAGCGGCAGCACAATGTTGCATGGCCGCTCAAGCCTGCTCCACCGTCGATGATGATTGTGGCTGGTCTTCCACATCAATTAAACTTTTGCTCATATCTCATCCTCTTCTCAAAACATCGATCTATTCACGTGTAGTATCCCTCTCGCTAACTTCATGAGAATTCATTCCAATCACTGCACTCCTAACGCTGACCCACCCCAGGTCAAAAAATTCAGCTGAGATCAGGAACTGATCTCGCCTGTATGGCTGAGCTGGCTTTTAAAAAGTTTGCCGGTGAGAGAGTCCCAGTGAGAAACATTCATTAAAAAAAATAATTGCATGGATTGCTCTCCAATCCTAAACTCTATTCAAATTCAGTTGGTTTGTGATGCAGAGTGATGCCCTGCAGAGAGGGCTCAATTGCCATACCAGTGAGCTGACCACAAAGGGTCTTCGCCTCAACCGCTCTACTTGACTGAGGCGTGGTGATCTTCAGGTTAAATCATAACCAGTTGTCTCTCTCTAAGGAGTCGCCAAATGGCGTGCTAAGACTTTACCTTTAACCCTGATAACATGGCAACAAGCAGATAACTCAGCTGATGTCACTGACTAATAAAATCCTCAATTATACTGATATTCATGTTGTGATATCATCAGAAGGCATGCTCAACTAACTTTTAATTTGCAAATTCAGTTAACAACCATTCAATCAATATTACTGAATACTCATATTACTGATCGTCTCGATACAACATTCTGGTTACATCTGTTCATAAGTGAAGTGTAATGTAATTGCACTTACTGTGGTTTTATCAATGTGATCCTGCAATGAGTCAATAAGCAGGTCACCCACAGGTTGCCAATCAGTGTGGACCCCCTCAGCTGTTATCACATGAGCCTCAAGATCATCCAGCGCTTTCTGCAGTTCTTGAAGTTTCTCCAACGCCTTTTCCACCTGTTTCTGCCAGTTGCTCGCACGGGTTTTCAATTGCTCCCAATTTTCCTTCACTTCTATTGACTGTTTGCGGACAGCTTTGGCAATTCTCTGGGCTCTCTCTTCCGGGGTAGGTTCTGGAAATATGAAGTGCAAATAATTTATCAACTGTTCATGATTTTGATCG
Organism: Stegostoma tigrinum; assembly: GCF_030684315.1. Classification (NCBI taxonomy): domain Eukaryota; kingdom Metazoa; phylum Chordata; class Chondrichthyes; order Orectolobiformes; family Stegostomatidae; genus Stegostoma; species Stegostoma tigrinum. Next base: position 56,738,006 of record NC_081374.1, on the reverse strand, counting down.
ATAGATTTTCTTTCTAAACCCCTTTCCTTTAAAAGGTCTCTCTGGACTTTCTCCTGAAATTGGGATATATAAGACTGAAGCACATCAATGATAAATTCTGTAATTAGCTAGCAGGTCGTGGAGCCATGAACAGAGAATCACAGAGAACCAATACAAAGCCAAATAAAATTCCGCAGATATTTGAAATTTGTCACTACCAAGGAAGCTTTAAAAAAGGAAAAGGATTAGTGACTAAATGGGTACAATTCTCAACAAAAGATTTGAAAAATCCTTTCAGTGTATCTTTCGTAGCTATGAGACAAACATCCAACACAAACCAACTTTCATCTTTCAGGACTGGCAAGTTAGAATGATAAACCCAAAGTCTACCCTGCATAGTTCGCTCTAGAACTCACTTAATGAGGTTGTTAAGAGATGTAGAGATAACAAAGTGTGCAGCTGGATGAACACAGCAGGCCAAGCAGCATCTGAGCAGCACAAAAGCTGACATGTTGGGCCGAGACCTTTCATCAGAAAAGGGGGAGGGGGAGAGAGTTCTGAAATAAATAGTGAGAGAGGGGGAGGCGGATCAAAGATGGATAGAGGAGAAGATAGGTGGAGAGGAGACAGACAAGTTCAAGAGGTGGGGATGGAGCCAGCAGAGGTGAATGTAGGTGGGGAGGTAGGGAGGGGAGAGGTCAGTCCGGGGAGAACGAACAGGTCTCCGGGGCGGGAAGACGTTAGGAGGCAGGAAATGGGGGTGGGGTTTGAGGTGGCAGGATGGGATAGGTGGGCTGGTTTTGGGATGCGGGAAGGGGAGGGGTGATTTTGAAGCTTGTGAAGTCCACATTGATACCATGGAGTGCAGGGTTCCCAAGCGCAATATGAGGTGCTGCTCCTGCAACCTTCAGGTGGCATCGTTGTGGCACTGCAGGAGGCCCAGGATGGACATGTTACCTGAGGATTGGTAGGGAGAGTCGAAACAGTTCACGACTGGGAGGTGCAGTTCTTTAGTGCAAACTGAGCACAGGCGAAGCGGTCCCCAAACCTGTTTGGTTTCCCCGATGTAGAGGGGGCCACAATGGCAACAGTGGATACAGTCTACCACATTAGCAGATGTGCAGGTAAACATCTGTTTGCTGAGGAAATTCTTCCTGGGGCCTGGGATGGGGGGGAGGTATCGGGACCAGTGAATTTTAAACGTTTTGATGACAACATTTATGGATATGCAGGGAAAAGTGCTGGGTGTCGGGAGTGCTAGAGGGGAGTGTGGAGCGGATAAGGGGGTCACCTAAGGGTGGTGGGAAAAACGTCTTTGGTGGTGGGGTCGGATTGCGGATGGCAGAAGGGTCGGAGGACGACGCATTGAATCCAGATGTTGGTGGGGTGGTACGTGAGGGCGACGAGGACACTGTTTTGGTAGTTATTATGGGGTGCGGGTGAGAGGGATGAGTTGTGGGAAACGCGGGTGACACGGTCGAGGGTGTTTTTGACCACTGAGGAGGGGGAAGTTCCGGTCCTCGAACAACCCTCAACAGTTTCTCTTTCAATTCCTCCCACTTCCTACAGACAAAGAGGGTGGCCAGGGTAGCCAAATGGGCCCAAGCTATGCCTGCCTCTTTGCAGGTTACATGGAACGCTCCCTCTTCCGTACCTACACTGGCCCTCAACCCCACCTCTTCCTCCGTTACATTGATGACTGTATCGGCACCGCCTCGTGTTCCCACAAGGGGCTCGAACAGTTCATCCACTTCACCAACACCTTCCTCCCCAACTTGAAGTTAACCTGGACAATCTCTGATACCTCTCTCTCCTACCTGGACCACTCTATTTCCAACCACTGAGAAACAAATATCCATTTCAACTCCACAAATTCCCACAGCTACCAAGATTACACCTCCTCTCACCATATTCCTGCAACAATTCATCCCCTATTCCCCATTCCTTTGCCTCTGCATCTGCACTCCCAGGATGAGGTATTCTATTCCAGTATATCTCAGATGTCCTCATTTTTCAAAGACCACAACTTCCACCGCTCTGTGGTTGATAACGCCCTCGACCGTGTCTCCAGAATTTCCTGCAACAAATCTCTCTCACCCCACCCCGCAACAACAACCAAAACAAAGTCTCCCTCGTCCTAACGTACCACCCCACCAACCTCCGGATACAACGCAGCATCCTTCGAAACTTTCAGATTCTCTGGGAGGCTACGGAGGAGGTGGCGGAGCCTTTGGCCTTGATCTTTGAATCCTCATTGTCTACAGGTTTAGTACCAGAAGGCTGGAGGGTTGCAAATGTTGTGCCCTTGTTCAAAGAGGGCAGTAGAGATGACCCAGGTAATTATAAACCCAGTGAGCCTTCCGTCTGTTGCAGGAAAAGTTTTGGAAAGGATTATAAGAGAGAGGATTTATAGTCATCGAGCAAGCACCAATTTGATGGGAGATAGTCGACATGGATTTGTCAAGGGCAGGTCGTGTCTCACAAGCCTCATTGAGTAATTTTGGAAGGTGACCAAGCACGTGGATGAGGGTCGGGCAGTTGACGTGGTGGACATGGACTTCAGTGAAGCCTTCGATAAGGTTCCACATGGCAGGCTATTGGAGAAAACATGGAGACATGGGATTGAGGGAGATTTAGCAGGTTGGATGAGAAACTGGCTTTGGCGAAGGAGGCAACCAGTGGTGGTTGATAGAAAATATTCAGCCTGGAGTCTGGTGACTTCTGGTTTGTCTCAAGGATCTGTTTTGGGACCACTGCTGTTTGTCATTTTTATAAATGACTTGGACGGAGGCATTGGTAGATCGGTTAGTAAGTTTGCAGATGACACTCAAGTCGGTGGAGTGGTGGACAATGTGGAAGAATGTTGCAGGTGACAGGTAGACTTGGATGAACTGCAGAATTGGGCAGAAAGGTGGCAGATGGAGTTCAATGCGGATAAATGTGAGGTGATTCACTTTGGGATGAATAATAGGAAGGCAGAATATTGGGTCAATGGAAAGATTCTTGGTAGTGATGCTGTGCAGAGGGTGTCGATCTATGTCGATCCCTGAAAATTGCCATCCAGGTTGATAGTGCTGTGAAGGCGGCTTCCGGTGTTTTAGGTTTTATTGGCAGTGGGATTGAGATCCAGAGCAACTGTCCAAAAAACTGGTGCGGTCTCATTTGGAATATTGCGTACAGTTCTGGTCGCCCCATTACAGGAAGGATGTGGAAGCATTGGAAAAGGTGCAGAGGAGATGTTGCCTGGTCCGGAGTGAAGGTCTTCTGAAGAAAGGCTGAGGGACTTGGGTCTGTACTCATTGGAGAGAAGGTGGTTCAGAGGGGATTTAATAGAGACATACAAGATGATCAGTGGATGAGACAGGGTGGACAGTGTGGGTCTTTTTCCGAGGATGATGACGTCAGCTTGTATTCGGGGGCACAGCTTAACAGTGAGGGATAATAGATTTGAGATAGATATCAGAGGCAGGTTCTTTACTCAGAGAGTGGTAAGGATGTGGAACCCCCTGCCTGACAATGCAGTTAGCTCAGCCACATTCGGGGCATTTCAACAGTCCTCGGATAAGCATATGGATGATAATGGGATCGTGTAGGGGGATGGGCTTAGATTAGTTCACTGGTCCATCCACATCATCGCAATGAGCAAAAAAGCACACCGTTGTCTCTACTTCACAGGAGGCTAAGGCAATTGCGTGTGCCCACAAGGGCAACTTTCATTGATGTACCACAGAAAGCATCCTATCTGGATGCATATCACAGCACGGTTCCTCTCGCAAAACAATCCCTAATTATTATGGCTCCTGCCTTTCTTCTTCCAGGCAGAATTGGTTCTGCTTTGTCATAACTAATTTGGGAGAAAATCCACGCTCAGTCTAAGTTAATTCTTCCAACAATTCAGATACCATGGAATACTGAGCAATGAGTTGGTGTGTGAGAAAAAGAGAGAGAGAGAGCCAGAGAGGTTGGGGGTGGGGGAGGAAGAGAGAGCGCGCGAGAGAGAGAGACAGCGCGAGAGAGAGAGACAGCGCGAGAGAGAGAGACAGCGCGAGAGAGAGAGACAGCGCGAGAGAGAGAGACAGCGCGAGAGAGAGAGACAGCGCGAGAGAGAGAGACAGCGCGAGAGAGAGAGACAGCGCGAGAGAGAGAGACAGCGCGAGAGAGAGAGACAGCGCGAGAGAGAGACAGCGCGAGAGAGAGAGACAGCGCGAGAGAGAGAGACAGCGCGAGAGAGAGAGACAGCGCGAGAGAGAGAGCAACAGAGAGAGAGCGCGAGACAGAGAGAGAGAGAGCGAGACAGAGAGAGAGAGAGCGAGACAGAGAGAGAGAGAGCGAGACAGAGAGATGGGCGATGAGGGAGAGAGGGAGAGACAGACAGACAGAATAGGTGACAGAATGTGAGTGTGTGAGCGCCTGCATCAGACACTGAGAGAGATGTTGCTGAGGTGGAGATAGTTGAGAGTGTCGATCACCAACAATCTCTCCTGGTCCACCCAGATCGTCGCAATGGGCAAAAAAGCACACCAAATGTCTCTATTTCCCCAGCAGGCTAAGGTAATTTGGAGTGTCCGCAAGGTCAACTTTCATTCATGTACCAGAGAAAGTATCCTATCTGGATGCATGTCACAGCATGGTTTGGCAACTGCTCTTCCTAAGATCACAAGAAACTGCAGAGTCATGAACACAGCATAGTCCATCATGCAAACCAGCCTTCCATTCGTTGATTCCACCTCTACTTCCCGCTGCCTCGGGAAAGAAACTGACATAATCAAAGGCCCTTCTCACCCGCCAATTACACTCTCTTCTCCCTTTTTCTGAAGGGAAGATGTAAAAAAAGTTTGTATACATGCGTGAAAAGATTCAAGAACAGCTTCTTCACTGCTGTTATTGGACATCTGAATAGGACACTGAAAAGCTTAAATCTAATTTTGATCTTGCTCTCTGTGCATCTTCTCTGTAGCTGTCACTATGTTCCGTTTCACTCATGCGCCTTGTTTGATATCACCTGTCTATACTGCATGCAGAAGAAAACTTTTCACTGTACCTGGGCACATGTGACAATTATGACTCAAATCAAGATAATAAAATGTGAGGCTGGATGAACACAGCAGGCCAAGCAGCATCTCAGGAGCACAAAAGCTGACGTTTCGGGCCAAGACCCTTCATCAGAGATGCTGCTTGGCCTGCTGTGTTCATCCAGCCTCACATTTTATTATCTTGGATTCTCCAGCATCTGCAGCTCCCATTATCTCTGACTCAAATCAACTTGACTGTGTGCAAGAGAGAGGTGAGCATATGATTGTGCTCAAGAGTGCAAAGACAGTGCATGAAAGTGTGTGTGTGCGCACGACAGAATGTGTGTGCCAGTGACTGTGCTTGAGAGTGTGTGAAAGGGAGTTAGCACAAGAAGGGAGTGTTACAGCATGCATGAGGGAGTGAGTGTGTCTGTAAGTGTGAGTGAGCTTGACAGCAAGTGAATTTGCAAACCTAAGTGTGTGAGGGAGAGATTTGTGGTAGTATGTGTGTACTTGAGAGTGAGAGCATTGGCAAAAGATCCTGCAACAGTGCATGCAAGTGTGCCACAGAATGTGTGCAAGACCGTGTACGACTGTGTGACGGTATGGAGTATGAATGAGTGAGAATGTGACAGAGTGTGTTCGTGAGAGACTGTGTTCCTGACTTTTTTTTGTGTGTGTGTAGTGTGTTTGTGCATGAGGGACAGAATATGCATGTGCAACATAGTGTGACTGTGAACCTCTGTTGGTGCCTGTGAGTGAAGTGATGGGGGAGAACAGGGAGAGGAGAGATAAAGACACAGAGGGAGAGAGACAGAGGGAGAGAGACAGAGGGAGAGAGACAGAGGGAGAGAGACAGAGGGAGAGAGACAGAGGGAGAGAGACAGAGGGAGAGAGACAGAGGGAGAGAGACAGAGGGAGAGAGACAGAGGGAGAGAGACAGAGGGAGAGAGACAGAGGGAGAGAGACAGAGGGAGAGAGACAGAGGGAGAGAGACAGAGGGAGAGAGACAGAGGGAGAGAGACAGAGGGAGAGAGACAGAGGGAGAGAGACAGAGGGAGAGAGACAGAGGGAGAGAGACAGAGGGAGAGAGACAGAGGGAGAGAGACAGAGGGAGAGAGACAGAGGGAGAGAGACAGAGGGAGAGAGACAGAGGGAGAGAGACAGAGGGAGAGAGACAGAGGGAGAGAGACAGAGGGAGAGAGACAGAGGGAGAGAGACAGAGGGAGAGAGACAGAGGGAGAGAGAGACAGAGGGAGAGAGAGACAGAGGGAGAGAGAGACAGAGGGAGAGAGAGAGAGGGAGAGAGAGAGAGGGAGAGAGAGAGAGGGAGAGAGAGAGAGGGAGAGAGACAGAGGGAGAGAGACAGAGGGAGAGAGACAGAGGGAGAGAGACAGAGGGAGAGAGAGAGAGGGAGAGAGAGACAGAGGGAGAGAGACAGAGGGAGAGAGAGAGAGGGAGAGAGAGAGAGAGAGAGAGAGAGAGAGAGAGAGAGAGAACGCATGAGAGAGAGAGAGAGAGTGCATGAGAGAGAGAGAGAGAGAGAGAGCGCATGAGAGAGAGATGAGATGAGGAATTAGAAATGATGGGTGGTCAATACCTGGAGGAAAAAAAGAACAGTGTGAGAGTGTTAAGAGAAGCCGCTGGATGTAATATGGAGGCTATTGTTTTTTTTATTGTACTAAATGAAAAGCAAGTGTCACCTCTCAGTGTTAGGGGACAGGAGATGTGCATTAGAGAAGGAGATATCGTCAGCCTTGTCAGAGACAGCAGACAAGTTGCAAATGCATAGAAACTGACATTAAAGCTTTCTTATCAATGTGTAAAGAGGTGAGACAAATATGACAAGTCAATATTGTACCTTTGCGCTCAGTAAAATCATGGAATCATGAATCAGAGAACCCTTACAGTGTGGAAACAGGTCGGTCAGCCCAACATGTCCACACTGCCCCTCACAGCATCCCACCCAGACCCATCCACCTATAACTCACCTAACCTACACATCACTGAACACCTTGGGAAATTTAGCACGGCCAATCCACCGACCTTGCACATCTTTTGACTGTGGGAGCAAACTCGAGCACCCGGAGAAAACCCATGCAGGCACATAGAGAATGTGCAAACTCCACACAGAAAGTCACCAAAGGGTGGAATTGAGACAGTGGTGTTAACCAGAGCCACTGTGCTCTATATTATGCGAATTCAGCTGCAAGCATTTTTTTTTAAAGAAGGGAAACTTACCATCGTCACAGGATTAGAGTGGTTTCAATCTTCTATCAGCTTTGAGAACCTTATCCATATCTGCCTTCACAAGGGCAAGGTGATGGTAATGGTGTGAGACCGGTTAGTGTGCAGCAGCTCGCCGTGCAAAACATTAACGGCACTTTCATTGCTTTTTTCCTAGGGGCATAACAGAAAGACAAGAACATGAAAAAATCCTGAAATCTTTCTCCAATTTCAATCTCAAAGGGACCATCCGTTCCTCAAAAGTCATAACCAAACTGAACATGGGCCTCCTGCAGTGCCACAAATGATGCCACCCCAAAGTTGCAGGAACAGCAACTCATATTCCGCTTGGGAACCCTGCAGCACAATGGACGTGGCTGACAGCTCTGTCAACCACGAATGCAAGGAATGCTCAGTTGAGGAAGAATGCAGACATTTCGGAATCCCTCCAGCAGAAGATGATATCATTAGAACAAATGGATCTGTCTGGACAGTCCTGTTTGTAGATTTTGGGAAGTAAGACTCTATTGTTTGTCATCAAGGATATGGTTGAGTGATCATATTCAGACTGAAGAGACCAAGAATGTGAGGCTGGAGAACGGGTGCAGAACCATGCCTCTCGGAATTCCTGTGCGTGTCTATGCTTGGCTTGGGCTACTACGGTTACCTTGTCGCAGTGTCCTCTGAGAGGCGTGATTCTCCACCCATAATGCAACCAACAAACAGATACAATTGGACCCCCACACACAAACCCATACAGATCAAAACCGGAAATGACAGTACTCATGGTAACAGACCGGACAGTGTCAATTCCAGACAGAGTAGAATAACATCGTTTCATTGGAGGCTGTACCGATGATGTCACCGATCATGGTGACGAAACGTCTGAATGAGAAGAAGCCAGCTCGGCGAGCAAGTCAACAACCTCAATCAGAGAATTGGCTGTTTTGAACTACCTTGTTCAAGAGTTTCAGTTTTGATTTTGAATGTTAAATCTCGCTCCCACATAGGGATGGAGGATTACTGTTAACAGCTGCATTCTAACTAATTCATATCGAATCATTATTGTTTTGACCAGTCTTCGGGTCAGGCTCCCTCGGTGACTGAGTCTCCCAAATTGTTAAGTTCCCTCGTGAAAGACTCCCCTTCTTTACACACCCAACTAGATCTACCTCAGTTGGTATGAATTAAGCTGACTAAAAAGGATCTTTGTCTTGTGGATACCTTCCTATGTTTCAGAAGGAGTCAAGATAACTCAGGGTGACACGGTGACTCAGTAGTTAGTAACGCTACCTCACAGCACCAGGGACCTGAGTTCCATTCCAGCCTCCGATGACTGTCTGTGTGGAGTTTGCACATTCTCCCCTTCTCTGTGTGGGTTTCTGCTGGGTGCTCTGGTTTCCTCCCACAGTCCAGAGATGTGCAGGTTAGGTGGATTGGCAATGCTGAATTACCCACAGTGCCCAAGGATGTGTAGGTTAGGTACATTAGCCATGGGAAATGCAGGCTGACAGGAATAGAGTAGGGGAATGGGGATGGGTCTAGGTGGGATGCTCTTTGGAGGGTTGCTGTGGGCTTATTGAACCGAGTGGCCTGTTTCCACACTGGGGATTCTATAAAACTAGCTTCTCCTGAACTCGTGAGAGAGTGAGTTTTATCAATTGCTAAATGCAAGAAGTCATAAGGCACCACAAATATGCACAAGTTAGAAACAAGAAATTAGCTCAAAAACCATAAAAGTTAAGAGGGATACGGATACTTCAGCCTTTGGATTGTTTGTGAAGAATAGAAAGTGGGATGTTGTGGCCACTAAGTTGGGCGATGCCCGTAATGTTGATATGATTTCAGCAGTTAATTTTGAGATTCTTGTTTAAATTCTTTTGACCTTGTTTCCCTTTTGACATTGCCCAGGTTTGCAGAGCTCAGAGCAAGAGATTTTCTTTTCTTCTTACCTGCAGCATAGAGCGATGAAACGGCTGTCCCAGAGCCGTGACCTCCGCAACTCCTGAGACCACACGAGCACATTCGCCCAGGAATACACACGGACTGATACGAAAGAACTATCGGGATAACAATACTCAGCGTGCTACTGGAAAAGACAAGCATGTACAAACAGAAAACAGCTGTAAATAGTGTCAAGAGGTGAAATCAAGTGATAAAGCTAAATTCATGGCTCTTTGCTTGCGTGCTCATTGTATTCAGAACAAAATCAACAAATTAATAGCACATTTCTAGGTTGACGGGCATGATTTTATAGCTATTACAAAGACATGGTTACAAGGAGATCAACACTGGAGCTAAGTGCGCAGGGCTATACGGCATTCCAAAAAGACAGGCAGGAGGGAAAGTGACTGTAAGCAAAGAAATTAGGATGAGAGCAAGAAACGATCTTGGATCGGAAGATCTAGAATCCAATTTTATTTATTTGTTAATGGGAGGAGGACATCCCGAGCTACGCAGTGTTTATTGTCCGTCCCTAATTGCCCAGGGGACAGTTCAAAGTCAATCATATTGCTGTGGGTCTGCAGTCACATGTAGGCCAGATCATGTAAGGGTGGCAGTTTCCTTCCCGAAAGCACATCAGTGAACCAGGTGAGTTTTTCTGACATTTGGCAATGAATTCATGGTCATCATTATATTCTTAATTCATGATTTTCTTTTATATTGAATTCAAATTCCACCATCTGCTGTGCTGGGATTTGAACACAGGTCCCCAGAATGTTATCTCAGTCTCTGAATTAACAGTCCAGCAATAATACCTCTCGGCCATTTCCTCCCCCATCGTGGAACAAGAAAGCCTGTAGCTGACTCCCACTTGGGAAAAACAGTGAAGCAGGAGCTTCTTAAATGGGCGATCGCATCTCCTTACATTTTAAGACAGCCATGGATAATCAGGACCTTGTGGGAAGGGACGAAATTGGGGGAGGGAAAATTACATCAGTGTTAGGTAGGAGCTGAGCAGTATTAATTGGGAGGAGCTTTTATTGAACAAGTCAACATTTGATACGTGGGAGTTATTTAAAGACCTACTGATCAGCGTTCAGAACTGGCCTATTCCAGGGAAGGAGGAATGACAAGGATGGCAATCTAAGGACATACGGACATAAGAAATAAAACAGGAGTAGGCCATCTGTCTCTTCCAGCTCGTTCCGCTGATCTTTTTTGCGGACTCAGCTCCACTTACCCTCCCATTCACCATAACCCTCAATTCCTTTCCTGTTCAAAGATCTATCTGTTTTGGCTTTCAAAACATTCAACAAGGGAACCTCAACTGTTTCAGTGGGCAGAGAATTCCACAGATTCACAACCCTTTGGATGAAGAAGCTCATCCTCAACTCAGTTTTCAATCTGTTCACACTTATTTTGAGGCTGTGCCCCCAAGTTGGAATTTCGCCCATCAGTGGAAACAATTTCCGATCCATTTGTTTCATAATTTTAAAAGTTTCTATTAGATCACCCCTCATTCTTCTAAATTCCAGTGACTGCAATCGGAGTCTACTCAATCTCTCCCCATACAGCAACATTTTTAATTCTGGAATCAACCTCGTGAACCTCCTTCGCACCCCCTCCAGTGCCAGTACATCCTTTCTCAAGTGAGGAGACTAAAACTGTACAAACTACTCCACACCAAGCCTCACCAGCACCCTATACAACTGTAGCATACCCTCCCGATTTTTAAACTGCATCACTCTCGCAATGAAGGACACTGTTCCATTTGCTGTCTCAATTACCAGCCGCATCTGCAAACTACCTGATTCAGACCCAAGGCTGCCCAGCTCCCTCTGCGGAGCAGCATGCTACAATTTTTCACCATTTAAGCAAGACTCCATTTTTCCATAATTGCTACCAAAATGGATGCCCTCACATCTCCCATCATTGGACTCCATCTGCTAGACCCTTGTCCATTCACTTAAACTTTCTGCATCCTTCTGCAGATTTTCATTGTCCTCTTCAGACTTTACTCTCTCACTCATTTTAGTGTCATCTGTGAACATAGAAAAATACAGTGCAGAACAGGTCCTTCAGCCCTCGATGTTGCACCAACCTGTGAACTAATCTGAGCCCGTTCCCTCACACTATCCCATCATCATCTATATGCTTATCCAAGGACTGTTCAAATGCCCTGAATGTGGCTGAGTTAACTGCATTGACAGGCAGGGCATTCCACGCCCTTTCCACTCTCTGGGTAAAGAACCTGCCTCTGACATCTGTCTTTAATCCATCACCCCTCAATTTGTAGCTGAGCCCCCTTGTACAAGCCAACATCATCATCCTAGGAAAAAGACTCTTACCGTCCACCCTGACTCATCTTTCTCTGATCGTCTTGTATGTTTCTATTAAAGGCCCTCTTCGCCTTCTTCTCCCCAATGAGGACAGACTCGAGTCGCTCAGCCTTCTCTCATAAGACCTTCACTCCAGACCAGGCAACATCCTGGTAAATCTCCTTTGCTCCTTTTCCAATGCTTCCGAATTCGTTCCGCAATGGAGCGACCAGAACAGGTCGCGCGAGCGTTTTGTGCAGTTGCAGCATGACATCACGGCTCTGGAACTCAATCCCTCTACCAATAAAGTCGAACACACCGTATGCCTTCTTCACAGCACTATCAACATGGGTGGCAACTTTCAGAGATCTATGTACATGGACGCCAAGGTCCCTCTGCACATCCGCACTACCAAGAATCTTTCCATTGGCCCAGTATTGTACCTTCCTATTATTCCTCCCAAAGCGAATCACCTCACATTGAACTCCATTTGCCACCTTTCCGCCCAATTTTGCACTTTATCCAAGTCTCTCTGCAACATGCGACATTCTTCCACATTGTCCACCACTCCACCGACTTTAGTGTCATTTGCAAACTTACTAACCCATCCACCTATGCCTGCGTCCGAGTCATTTATAAAAATGACAAACAGCAGTGGGCCAAAAACAGATCCTTGAGGCACACCACTAGTAACCGGACTCCAGGCTGAATATTTTCCATCAAACACCACTGGTTGCCTTTTTACCGAAAGCCAGTTTCTCATCCAAACTGCTAAATCTCCCTCAATCACATGGCTCCGTATTTTCTCCAATAGCCTACCGTGTGGAACCTTATCAAAGGCTTTACTGAAGTCCATGTACACATCGTCAACTGGCCTTCTCTCATCCACATGCTTGGTCACCTCCTCAAAATCTCCATGAGGTTTGTGAGACACGACCTGCCCTTGACAAATCCATGTTGACTATCTCCAATCAAATTGTTGCTTCCGAGATGATTATAAACCTGATCTCTTATAACCCTTTCCAAAACTTTTCCTGCAACGGACCTAAGGCTCACTGGCTGTAATTGCCTGGCTCATCTCTACTGCCCTTCTTGAACAAGGGCACAACATTTGCAATCCTCCAGTCCTCTGGTGTTAAACCTGCAGACAATGAGGACTCAAAGATCAAAGCCAAGGGCTCCGCCACCTCCTCCTGAGCTTTCCAGAGAATTCTCGGAAAAATCCTAACAGGCCCAGGGGATTTATCTAGCTTCACACCTTCTAGAATTGATAACATCTCCTCCTTACTAACCTGAATCCTTTCAAGTCTAATAGCACGTATCTCAGTCGTCTCCTCGACGATATTCTCCTCTTCCTCAGTGAAAACAGATGAGAAATATTCATTTAGCACCTCTCCGATCTGTACCCGGTCCACACACAACTTCCCACTTCTGTCTTTGATTGGCCCTATTCCTACCCCAGTCATCCTTATATTCCTCACATACCTTGAGAAAACTTTACGGATCTCCTTTATTCTACCTGCGAATGACTGCTCAGGACCCCTCCTTGCTCTTCTTAACTCTCTCTTTAAATCCTTCCTTGCTCATCTGTAACTCTCCATCGCATCAACTGATCCATCTCATCTCAACATCACATTAGCCTCGCTCTTCTGCTTAACGCGAGATACAATTTCTTTAGTAAACCACGGTTCCCCTACCTTATCACTGACCCCTGCCTGACAGGGACGTACCTGTCAAGGACACGCAATATCTGTTACTTAAACCAGCTCCCCATTTCGATTGTCCCCATCCCTTGCATTTTGCTACCCCATTCTTTGCCTCCTAAGTCTTGCCCAATTATAATTGCCTTCCCCCATCTGTAAGTCTTGCCCTGTGGCATGTTCCTCTCCCACTCCATCGCTAAACTAAACGTAACCGAATTATGGTCACTCTCTCCAAAGTGCTCATCTACCACTAAATCAAACACCTGGCCTGGTCCACTGTCAAGTACCAGATCCAGTGTGGCCTCCCCTCTTGTCGGCCCTTCGACGTAGCGTGTCGGGAAACGCTCCTGCGTGCATTGGACGAAAACTCATCCATCCGACGTACGAGAGTTACAGCATTTCCAGTCAATGCTTAGGAAGTTAAAGTCTCCCATAATGACCACCCTGTTCCTTTCACTCCTGCCCAGAATCGTTTTGCCAATCCTCTCCTTCAGATCTCTGGAACTTTGCAGAGGCCTATTCAAAAGCTCCCAACAGTGAGGCCTCTCCTCTCCTATTTCTGACATCAGCCCATCCCACCTCAGTCGACCAGTCCTCCTCAAAAGTTTTTTCAGCCTCCGTTATACTGTCCTCGACAAACAAAGCCACACCTCCCCCTCTTTTCCCACCTTACCTGATCTTACTCAAAGATCTGAACCCTGGAACCTGCAACATCCATTCCTGACCCTGCTCTATCCATGTCTCCGTAATGGCCACAACATCGAAGCCCCAGGTACCTATCCATGCTGCAAGCTCACCTCGCTTATTCCGGATACTCCTGGCAGTCAAGTCGACACACTTCAATTCAGCTTGCTGTTTGCCAGCACACTCCTGTGACACTGAGATCCTGTCCATGTCCTCTCTATTCTCTTTCTCCTGTGTACTGAAACTACACCAGTTTCCCATCCCCTTGCTAAGCTAGTTTAAACCCACCCGAACAGCACTAGCAAATTTCCCGCCCAGGATATTAGTGCCCCTCTGGTTCAAGTGGAGACCGTCCTGTTTGTCGAGGTCCCACCTTCCCCAGAATGAGCCCCAATTGTCCATGTACCTGAAGCCCTCCCACCTGCAGCATCCCTGCAGCCACGTGTTCAGCTGAAATCTCTCCCTGTTCTTTGCCTCGCTATCACTTGGCACGGGGAACAAACCAGAGATAACCACTCCGTTTGTTTGAGCTCTCAGCTTCCAGCGGAGCTCCCTGAAATCCTGCCTGACGTCCCTATCCCTCTTTCTACCTATGTCGTTGGTACCTGTGTGGACCATGGCTTGGGGCTGGTCACCCTCTCCCTTCAGGACCCCAAAGACACTATCCGAGACAACACGGACCCTAGCACCTGGAGGCAACGCACCAATCGTGAGTCTCTTCGGTTCCAAACAAGCCTTCTATCTGTCCCTCTAACTATTCAGTCCCCAATGACTAACACTCTCCTCCTATACCCCCTTCCCTTCGTTGCAAGAGCGACAGACTCTGTGCCAGAGACCTGCACCCCAGTCAGTATTGAGGTAATGCCTCATCGTAAGGAGGTCAGAATTGACCGAGTGGCAGATATTTAGAGGGTCAGTACTGAGGCAGTGCACAACCGTCAGAGGGTCAGTACTTCAGGAGAACCCCATTATCAGAAGGTCAACACGAATGGAGAGTCACATCGTCAATGGTTCAATCCTGAGGAACACTTCATTATCATAGGGTCAGTCCTGAGGCAGTGCTTCATTGTCAGAGGGTCAGGATTAAGGTTTAGAATTGAGGGAGTGCTATCTGATTATGTCACTCTGACAATGAGGCACTGCCTCAGGAATGAGCCTCTGACAATGAGGCACTTTCTCACTTCTGAATCTCTGACAAAGGAAGCATTCCCTCAGTGCAAACCCTCTGTCTGGACCCGATGTCAATGAGGCACTCGCTGAGTACTGACCCTCTGACAAAGTTCCAATAGCTTACTACTGACCTTCTAATCATGTGCCCCCTACCCCATTTCTAAATCTGTTACATTGAGGGCACTGCCTCAGAACTGACACACTGGCTATAAGGCAGTCCGTAAAGACTGACCCGCTGATCATGAGGCTGTCCCTCAGTTAATGACCCTCTAACTATGAGGCACTCCCGTAATTCTGACCGTCAGGAGCTACCTCAATGTTGACTCACTGATATAGAGGCACGGCCTCAGAATTGACATGCTGACGATGGGGCACTTGCTCAGGACAGACCCTCTGATAGAGCTGCAGGTTTGATATTAGAGCAGTGATGCACCGCGAGCAGGTCAGTATAAAGGGAGTGCCACACAGTCAGTGGACCAATATTAGGGGAGTGCCACACTGTCAGAGGATCACTCTTAATGGAGTGCTGCACTTGTGGTGAGTGAGTACTGAGGCAGTGCGGCACTGCAAAGGGTCAGTAATGAGAGAAAGCTCCATTTTCAGAGGGTTAGCACAGAGGAAGTGCTTAATCAGAGAGTTATTTCAGAGAGAGTGCTGTATTGTCAGAGTTTCGCACTGAGGGAGTATCACACAATCAGAGGTCCAATATTAAGGAAACAATGCACTGTTGGAGGGTTGATCTAAAGGGAGGGCTGCACTGTCAGAGGGTTAATGATGTGGGAGTGCTGAAATATCACAGAATCAGTCCTGAGAAGTGCTGCACATTCAGAGAGTTAGTGCTGAGGGAGTGGTCTAATGTGAAAAGATTGATATCAAGGGGCACTGCCGAAGGATCAGTAGTGCAATACTGTCAGAAAAACAATATTGAGGGAGTTCTGCTGTGTCAGTGGGTCAATATTACAGGATTGCTACACGATCCACGTATCAATGTCAGACGGTCAGTCCTGAGGGAGTGCTGCACTGTTGGAGGGCCAATATTGAGTGTGTGCGACACTCAAGAGGATCATTTTGTTGGACTTGTGCACTGTCAGAAGTTCAATTGTAAGCAAGTGCCACACTGGTAGCGGGTTAATATTATGGGAGTGCTGCACTGTCAGACGGTTAAAGATGAGGGAAAGCTCATCATCTGACAGGGCATCACTCCCTTCAGACGAACCCTCAGGCGGTGCAGCACTCCAACAAGTTAGTTTCAGAGGCATGTTGTCCCATCAAATTGACCCTCTGAGACAGGAGCATGCACTTAATATCGACCCTCTCACAATGCTGCACTGCCTTAACATAGGCCCTCTGGCAGGGCGGCTCCCTTTCAGTACACACCTTCCAACAGCACAGCACTCTCCCATCATTGACCCTCTGACAGTGCAGTACTCTCTTAATACTGAATGTGTCACACTGCTCGACACTGTTGGAAGGTCAATACTAAGAGTGTGCTGCACTGTTAGACAGTCAATGATGAGCTAGTGATGCATGTGCGACATTCCCTCAATTCTTATCCCATTACAATGAGGCACTGCATTAGTATGGCCCTCTGACAAAGTAGCACAGCTTTAGAACTGACCCACTGATCATGAAGCTTTCCCTCAGTACTGAACCTCAGAGTGCTCCGCAGCCACAACACTGACTCTCTAATCCTGCAGTACTGTCTCAATTCTGACCTCAGTCCCGACCCTGTTACATTGACATTGCAGTTCTTCCTTACCATGGACACTCTGGCCATGGGACAACACCGTTGGCCCTGTTGCAGTGCAGAATTCACTGACACTCACCCTCTCCCATACCTTCAATACTGAATGTCTGATAGGACTGCGGGCAGCTGACTCTGACAGTGCAGCATTCTCTCAGTATCGACCCTCTGACAGTAATTAGGGGACTGCTGCATTGTCAGAGAGTCAGGACTGAGGAAGGGCTGCACTATCAGAGGGCAAATATTAATGGAGTTGTGCACTGTCACAAATTCAATATTAACAGAGGGCTACACTGTCAGAGAATCAATGATGACGGGGCAGTGCGTTGTGAAAAGACCTGTAATAAAAGGCATGCGGTCTGTCAGAGGGACTAAACGGAGAGCTTCACTGTGAGAGGGCCAACATTAGAAAATGCTCCAGTCTCAGAGGGTCAATGTGATGGGAGTACATCTCTCTGACATTATCTTGTTGGCGGGTCAGCGCTGACGTAGTGCTGCACCGTCCGAGGGGTCGGAGAAAGGGAGTGATGCACGACCAGGTGATCAGGGAGTGCTGAAGTGAGGGGGTCGTCAGCGATAAGTGGGTGAGCTCTGAGGGAGTGCAGCACAGTGTGGGGTCAGCACTGCGGGAGTGCTGTTCTGAGGGGTATCAGGACTGAAGGGGGTCAGCACTGAAGCAGGTCAGCGTTGAGGGAGTGCTGCACTGAGGGGTTCAGAATAAAGGGTATGCTACACTGAATGGGTCAGAAATGAGAGGGGGGTCAGCACTGAGGGAGAGCGGCACTTGAAGATGTTCAATATTACTGTGTCCTGCACTGTCAAAGGGTCAGTATGAAGGCAGCACTGCAATATCAGAGAGGCAATGATGAGTGTGTGCTGCACTGCTGAAGGGTTAAATTTGAAGTGGTGTCCCACGGCCAGAATGTCAATGGTAAGGGAGCATGGCATTCTCAGAGTGTTATTGCTGAGAGAATACCAGTATGACGGAGGGTTAATACTGTGGCAGAGATGCACCGTCAGAGAATCAGTCATCAAAGAGTACGCAGTGTTGGAGGGTCAGTACTGAGGGAGTGTTTCACAATCAGAGCGTCAGTTGTCTGGCAGTGCTGGAAAAGCTCAGCAGGTCTGGCAGCATCTGTGGAGGCAAAAACAGAGATAACATTTCGGGTCCAGTGACCCTTCCTCAGAACTGTTCTGAGGAAGATCCCCAGTTCTGAGGAAGGGTCAATGGACTCGAAACGTTGAATCTGTTTTCTCCTGCACAGATGCTGCCAGGCCTGCTGAGATTTTCCAGCAATTTTCTTTTTGTTCCCGACTTACAGCATCCGCAGTTCTTTTGTTTTTTATGTCTGGCAGTGCTTGTTTGCTTGTGACCTTCTGAAAGCACAGCACACCCATAATCTTGGCCCTGTGACAGTCCAGCACTCCCTCAGTACTGATCCTCCAACAATGGAGCATTCCTTCAATACTGACCAGCAGCGCAGCACTTTATTTCTGCGAGTAGTCTGAAAGAAACTACCTTTGCTTACCGAGAGAGACAGGGAGAGCAAGTGCGTATTCTGTAGGTGACTCAGCATGTATTGTAACCTGAACAAGTCAAACAGTATTTCAGATTAGTTTATAATTAAAGATTATTCTAACTGTCTTCCTGGAAAAGTACAGTCCCTACAACATGGGGCTGATACTAATACACTCACTCAGAAGTGACCCTCCAGCAAAGCAGCCCTGCCTCAGAACTGACCCTGTGACAATGAGCTACTCCATCAGCAGTGAATCTGTAATCACATGGCACTCCCTCAATTCTGAAAACATTACACTGAGGCACTCCTACAAAGGCCTCTGCGTTTTAGGGATTATTTACAGTCATCCCTGTGTTTTACAGGTTATTCAAAGGGGTCACTGTTTTCGGGTTTATTTTCACCCTCCAATCTTGCAGCACTCCCTCAATTCAGGCGTGTAGCAGTAATGTCTCCAGACTGAATCTCGACAAGTGTTGCAAACCCTCAATTCTGATCTGCTCAAAATGAGCCACTGACTGAGTATTGGCCTTCTGACAAAAAGTCACTTATTCAGAACTGGCCTTCTGACAATGTGACACTCGTCCACATCTGACCCTCCAGCAATGAGGTACTGCCTCAGAACTGATCCGCTGACAGTAAAGCACTGCCCCCTCAGTTCTGATCCTCTGACAGAGCTGCAATACTTCAGGACTGAACTTCTAATCATCTTGTACTCCATCAACTCTGAATCCAATGCACTGAGCTACTGACTCAGTATTTACAGTCTGCTCCTCATACACCCTCAGAATTGACCCTAAGGCAATGTGACCCTGCCTCAGAACCAACTCTGTGACAATGAGGCACTTACTCAGCGCTGAATCTCGAATTGTGTAGCGCACTCTCAGTTTTTAGGCACTCCTTCCAGACTGGCACACTCTCAAGGCTGATCCTGCAGCAATGAGGAATTGCCTTACAACACAGCCACCAACAACAAGGCCCTCTTTAGGACAGTGTCTGATAACGAGGCATTCACTTGGTTCTGAGCCTCTGACAATGAAGCACTTGCTCAAGTCTGACCACATTAAAATGAGGCACCCTCAAACTGATCTGAAACACCTCAGTTTCGACCTTCTGATGGCTCTGAAATGCCTCAGTTTATATCCTCTGACCGGTCTTTTAATTCTGACACAATTACAGTGAAGGTCAGCCTCCGTGCTGACACTCAGAGTACATCACTCCCTCTGACAGTGTTGCACACCCTGAGCATCACTGACAGTTTCAGCGTTCCCTTAATATGGACCAACTCACAATGCAGCACTCCCCTGACATTATTATTTACATTGACGATCTGACAGTACAGCCCACCTCAGTGCTGACCCTCCGACAGCGCAGCATTCCCTCATTACTCACCCTCTGATACTGTAGCCCACCTTTGACAGTGTCACACTCCCTTACTATCGGCCCTTAACAGTGCAGCACTCCCTCAATGATGACACCGGAACGATGCAGGATTCCCTCAGTCCTGGCTCTGCAACAGTCAAGCATTCAATCAACACTGACCCTCTGTTAGTGCAGCACACCCCTAATATTGATCCTGTGACAGTGCAGCACTCCCTTAATATTGGCCTTCCGACAGAGTGGCACTTTCTTGACGAAGACACTCTGACAATACAGTTTTCCCTCATTGCTGATCCTCTGGCAGTGCAGCATTCTGTCATCACTGGCACCTTGCCAGTGGAGCTACATGCTTCTTATTGACCCTCCACAGTGCAGCACTGCCTCTCTACTGACTCTACAACATTAATATTGATCCCCGAACGGGAGGTTCTCTTTCATACCCACCCCCACAAAGAGAAGCCCTCCCTCATCTTTAACCCTCTGACAGTGCAGCACTCCCTTAATATTAACCCGCTGCCGGTGTGGCACTCCGTTACAGTGCAGAACTCCAACAAAGTGATCATCTGAGTGTCGCGCACACACTCAATATTGACCCTCCAACAGCGTAGCCCTCCCTCAGAACTGACCGTCTGACATCCATACACTGATAGTGTCGCAATTCTGTAATATCGACCCCCACCGACGCAGCAGAACTCTCTCAATATTGGCCTTCGGACAGTACTGCGCTACTGATCCTTCGGCGGTGCCTCTTGATATCAATCCTCTGACATTATAGCACTCCCTCAGTACTAACTCTCTGAACGTGCAGCACTCTCTCAGGTCTGATTCTGCGCTGTTTCAGCACTCCCACGTCATTAACCCTCTGACAGTGCAGCACTCCCTTTATATTATATTATATTTATCAACCCTCCAACAGTGCACTATTTCCTTAATATTGGACCTCTGATTGGACAAGCTGACAGCATCTCATGTTCTTTATCGACAGAGAGTCAGTTCTGTGGTAGTACCTCATTGTAATGGGTCAGAGTGGGTCTAATCAGTCCAACCCCAAACCTATCCGCGGCTTCAGGCCTAAGCCTAGCCTCAGGCCTAACACTCACCCTCAACCTAAGCAGAAGCCTCAGCCCCAAAACCTAAATGTGGTCTGAGCTCTAACCCTAACCATAGACTCAGCCCGAAGCCTAACCTCAGCCTTAACCCAAAACCTCTCCCGAGCCCTACCCCGAACTCCAAACTTAACCTCATTAGTCACCCTAACACAAGTCTCATCCCTCACCCTAACTCTACCCTCATCCAAAACCTCGTCCAATCCTCACACCTAACCCCTAGCCTTGGTCCTAACCCAAACCCTAACCCTCGCCACCCTCTCACGCTAACCCTCATTGTTAATTAGTGAGTACTGAGGTATAGCAGCACTGTCAGAGCATCAGAATAGTGGGAGTGAACTATTGTCAGACTGTCGATACTGAGGCAGTGTCTCATTATAGAAGGGTCAGAATTGAAGCAGTGCCACACTAACAGAGACTCAGTACTGAGGTACTGCAACAGCGTCATAGAATCTGAACTGTGGGCGTGCATTATTGTCAGAGGGTCATGATCTGAGGCAGTGTCTCCTTGTGAGAGGGTCAGTACTGACAGAGAGCCTTCCTTGCCTGACAGTCAGTCCTGAGGCACTGCTTCTTTGTCAGGGGGTCTGGAGGGACAGTGTCTCATTGTTGGTCAGTCCAGTGTGAGGCAGTAGATCATTGGTGGAGGGTCAGTCCTCAGGGTGGGCGGATGATGTGGAGGTGCTGGTGTTGGACTTGGGCGGACAAGGCTGACTATTGACACGCTGCTACAAATGCACTCTCTAGTGCTGACCCTCTGATAAAGGCAAACTCCCTAATTGCTGACACTCTGCCAAGTAGGCACTGGCTCAAACAGACCCTCTGACAATAGGCCACTGACCCTCTGATAGAGCTGCAGTACCTCAGTGAGGCAGTGGCACTCCTTGAATTCTGATCCCATTACAATCAGGCACTGCGTCAGTACTGACGCTCTGCCAAAGAGGTACTGCCTGAAAACTGATCCAATGACAATGAGGCACTCCATCAGGACTTACCTCTGACAGTGCTGGATTACCTCTGTTCTGACCTTCTAAAATGGGTGGCACTCCTTCAATTCTGACCCCCTTACAACATAGCCCTGCTGCAGTGCCGACCCTCTGACAACAGTGCATTCTCTGAAGCCTGATCCCCTCAAGATGAGGTCATACTTCAGTATTAACACTGACAAAGAGTCACTTCCTCTATATTGACCCTCTCATCGTGCGGCACACCCTCAGTTCTGATCTTACGACAATGGGGCACTTTTGACCAGCTGACAATGGTGCTCTCCCTCAGTTCTGACACCTCCACAGTTCTGCACTACCTCTGTACTGACTCTCAGTACTGACCCTATTCTGATCCATTACAATGAGGCGCTGCCTCACTTGTGGCTGGATAACAATGATGCACTCCATCGATTCTGCGCCGCACACAGTGCTGTAATACTTCCGTACTGCCCTGTAATTGTGTGGCACTCCCTTAATTTTGACCCCCTTACACTGAGGCTGTGCCTCAGTATTCACCTCTGAAAATAATGCACTCCTACAGATCTGGCCCTCTGATGCTCCTGCAATAACTTAGTTTTTATCGGCTCGTCACGTGGTTAGCTTCAATGCTGATGCCATTACACGGAGGTAGTTTCTCAGAACTGACCTTCTAACAATGGCACTCCCTTCGGACTGTCAGATACAGCCACACTACCTCCGTTTTGACCCTCTCATCACGTGGCAGTCCCTCAATTCTGAACTCCTCACAATGAGTCGCTAACTCAGTACTGACCCTCTGACAAAGAGGCACTCCCTTAGGGCTGACCTTGCACCAATCAGATACTGCCTCACACCAAACCCTCTCGAATAATGAGGCACTGCTTCAGTACAGACCCTCTGACAAAGACGCACTGCCTCAGAACTGACTCTGCAGCTATGGCGACCGGCCACAAAACGGACCTGCTGACAATGAGGCACTTCCTACCATCTCCAATCATGTGGCATATCTCTAATCCTGTGGCCCTCTCTCAGTTCTGTCGCCACTGCATTGAGGCATTCCCTCTTCGTTGATCCTCTGAACTCCCTCAAGACTGACCATCCACCGTTGATGCACTACCTCAGATCTGACCCACCGACAGTCCTACAATCTGTCACCATTCCATGTAGCATTCCAGCAATTCTGACCCCATTTCAATGAGACGCTGTTTCAGATGGTCACTCTGAAAACGAAGCGCATTCTCAGGACTAAATCTCTGAAACTAAAGCACTTCATCAGTACTAACTCTCTGGCAGGCAAGTATTGGGGGTTAGGTTAGGGCTGAGGTTAGACTTGGAGCTTAGGCGAGGGTTGGGGTTGAGGCTAAGCGTTAATTGGGGCTGTGTGTTACGGTTCATTTTAGGGCTGAGGCCACAGCTAGTGGTAGGACTGAGGCTCACTTTAGGGCTGAGACTAGATGTTCGGCCTGAGGATCAGCATTAGGGCTGAGGGCAGGGAAGGTTTACGCTGAGGATAGGGTTAGGGTTAGGGTTAGGGTTAATGCTGAGGTGAGGGTTAGCCTGAGGCGAGCGTTTGTATGGGTTTAGGGCTGAGGCTGGGTTTAGAGTCAGGGTTCGGGCAAAGAGACGCTGCCTCAGAACTGACCTGCTGACAATTAGCCAGTACCTTAGGTACTGATGAGCTAATAAAAAGGCCGCTCTCAGCACTGACACTGCAGCAATGAAGTCTTGCCTCACAACTAACTCACAAAGGGCTCATAATTGAGCAAGTGCCGAATGATGAAAGGGTGCGGACTGAGGTGTTGCACAACTGTTAGAGGGTCAGAACTGAGGGATTGCATCATTGTCAGATGGTCAATACTGCAGCAGTGGCCCACTGTAATAGGGTCAGAAAGGTCATACTGAGGTCTTGCAAGATAGGGTCAGAACTGTTGGAGTGATTCATTATCAGAGGGTGGGCACTGAGGCATTGAAGCATTGACAGAGGGTCAACACACTGTCTGTATTGAACATGTGGCAATAATGTTCTGACTCCATAACATCAAGGCACTGCCTCAAAACTGACCCTTAATCCTGACCCTCGCACAGTGCTGCATTGCCTCAGTCGTGATGCTGCATTCGTGTGGTACTAGCAGTTCCAACCCCATGAATAGGATGGGCTGAAGGGTAACATTTCTTGATATTTGAGAAATGGTTGACTTTGAATGAGTCCTGTCAGCATTCCTGTTTTACAGTTAATTTTATTTCTGTAACTGGTTTTTTTCTTTGCCAAGTCGTTTGTTACACCGGAGCAGAGGGAGCATTTTGTTCCTCGGCACTGGACGTCATCTCGGAATGAGACCGCGAACGGTGCCAGGAACAACCTCAGCCTCCAGGCCAGCCATTGATCGAGGGGTCCCTCACGGCCACAAGAACATGAGGCTTATTCTTTTTTACTCTCTACTTGTTATTCTTTTTAATTACTCTTTCTCCATCTTTTATTTCCTCAATAAATGTTCATCTTTCAGAAAATTGGCAAGCATTCCTTTAACTGCACTTGATAGAATCACAAAAGAACCACTTCGATGCACGCTGTCATCAAAAACACACCATTATTTTGAGGCACTGCCTCAGCATTGATCCTCTGATAATATCGCACTCCCACAGATTTGACCCTTTGACAACGAAGCAAGGCCTCAGTATTGAAGCTCTGACAATGCTTCAATCCCTCAGTTCTGACCATCTGACAAGGAGGCACCTTTATTTCTGACCCTCTCACAGTAGCAATATCTCAGGACTGACCTTCTATTTGTATGGCATTGCCTCACCTTAGAATGAGGTGCTGCCTCAGTCTTGACCTTCTGACAATAATGCACTCCCACAGTTCGGACCCTCTCATATTGCTGCATTTCCTCAATACTGACACTAAAAATGTGTGGCAGATCTTTAGTGATGATCCTTTTACAAGGAAGCATTGTCTCAGTATTGACCATCTGACAATGATGAACTCTCACAGGGGTCAGGACTGAACCCCTGTCAATGAGGCACTTCTTCAGTGCCCGCACTCATTATTCGCCTTCTGACAAAGCTTCAATACCTCAGTACTGACCCTCTCACAGGGCCGATCTTCTGTCAAATCTAGAGAATTAATACAGAGGAGGTGTCTCTTATTAGAGGGTCTGCCTGAACTCTTGGTTGAAGTGTTCAATAAATTGCTACAACCTGAAAGAAGTAATTCTTCCCTGAATTAATAGGCAACCAATTTGAAAATGTGGCCTCTGGTCGTAAAATCTTTCACAAATGGGAGTAATCTCTACGGATATACACTATCAAGCCTCTTAACAATCTTAAATGGCGAAAACATAAGATTTTTTTCAATCTTATAAACTCCAATGAATGTAGCCCAACTTTCCTAAGCATAGCAATCCCCTCCGCCATTTCCGAAATCAACCCAGTCAACATGAGGTGTCCGGCCTCCGCAGCACTCGCTCTGTGGCTGTACATGACTTGTAAGTTACCATCCTGCTGCTACGACTCGACTTCTATTTACGATGCAGTCCTCCGTCCATCCGAACATACTACCCTTGAACACACGGGCTCTTTTCTTTTGAGACACCTGATGAGCTGTACCTTATCAAATGCTTTGTTGAAATCTCAATGTACTACATCAACTGGTGGTCCTTCGTCAGTAATGTTTGTTTCCTTCTCAAAGCACTGTAGCAAGTTTGTCAAGTATTATTTCCCCTTTATGAAAAGATGTTAACTCTGTAGGATGTGAAAGCACACTCAGTACCCTGTTATTTCATCTTTCATTGCCGGCATGAACATCTACCCAGGTTGACCTAAATTGGCAATACTTGCTTACTATTTTGTCCAACTATCTTTGGAACAATGGTGTTATGTTCACAATCTTTCAACCCTCTGAGAATTTTCCACAATCTAAGGATTCTTGGAAGATTATCATCAGTGCCTCCATTGTATCTGCAGCTGCGTTCTTCAACATGAGAGGATACAACTCATCACACCCCTTGGACATTTTCTGTACTGATTGGAGTTATGTTTGGAATTCTGTGCAGTGACATTCACTTTTTAACAGTTTGCTAAATACTACCAGGAACAGAAATTGTCATCCAGCTGCAACTAAACTAAAGCTTTCAGCACAGAAGGAAGTCTTTCAATTCATTATGAACCTATTAACTCCTGAAAAGGGCAATACGATTTGCCTCAGTCCATAAATGTTCTTTCTCCAACATCCTGAGATGCATTATCCGTATTTCTTCAAATTTACCACAGAATCTGTTTCACTCACCCTTTCAGCAATACGCATGACAACAAATTGGCATTTTTAGTCCCCCGATAGCCTCCGTTGCACACGTGCATTGTTAGATGATTATTTATTTGTGTGCCTGCTTTTTTGCTCGAATGGATAAAGGTAAATTTCTGTTCTTTTGTCATCAGAACTATTGCCTCCTCACTCTCATCTTCCTTGTTTTATCCTGTGCTGGAATATTTAATTTGTTGACATATCTGAAATATGTTGTTGAATGGATCGGGTTTTGTAACATTGCATTCCCCATAGACCATCTACCGATGCCGTTGCTTGTTCTGACAGTTATTATCTCGCAGAGTGGAAAATGCAGTTTGAAAGCAATGGAACGTTATCGATGAAAAAGTTGATGCATAAATTGCTGCGATCTTCTAAACTACAAACTCACCTTCAATTCTTTCTCGGTCAGAGCATTATGCCGGCACAAATGAATCGTGTTCTCAATGGGACTTCCAAAACCATGGAATTGAATTTGCACATTGCATTTCTGAAGAGGGAAGAAGAATCAAAGTAGTATCGTGATGAAGCTTCCAAGGCGATGATTGTGTCCTTCAATGAACGGAAAAGTGACTCTTAGATTCATGGAAATATTTCACTACTTCTATAGACATGAAAGGCAAACATTCTCCCTGCAAATGACCCAGTCTCATTTTATCGTATCTTTCTGATTTTACACGCCATGGGATAATCATTGCAGTGTAACAGAAATGTTGATCATGGAAATTTATCACTGTTTTCATAAATAATGGCAAATTTTCAACATCTTGCAATTGTATGAAGGCTCAGTCTCATCACACCTCGCCTGCTGCACAAAGACATTCTTACACTGCTTTGAATGTAAGGGCTCAAACAAAACACAATCATGACACAAATGCATCAACACACTACTTTCAATAGGATCTGATATCCTTGCCAGGCACTGGAGGGGTTGCGGAGACTGGTGAGTGGACAAAGTCGTTCCTCTGTTCAAGCAGGAAAACAGGGACTTTCCAGGAAACTACAGACTGGTGAGTGTCTCATGTCTCAAAAGTATGGGCTAATAAGGGACAGCCAGCATGGCATTATGCGGTGCAGGTTATGTCTTACCAAGTCAGTTGAAGTTTTCAAGGAGGTGACAAGGGTGATCAATTCAGGTAGAACAGTTGATAACATATACATGGATTTTACGAACGTTTTTAACAAGGTTCCTCATGGTATGCTCATCCAGAAGATTAGGATCCATGAGATCCATGGTGACTTGGCCTGCCCATATAAGGCAGACGGGAGCGGTGGAAGGCTAACAAAGATAACACAGTGTAGGGCTGGAGGAACACAGCAGGCCAGGCAGCATCAACAATGTCAGCTTTCCTGTTCCTCTGATGCTGCCTGACCTGCTGCGTTCCTCCAGCTCCACACTTGGTTCACTCTGATTCCAGCATCTACAGTTCTTGCCGTCTCAGTGGTGGAAAGCTGTTTTTCTGGCTGCAGCTCAGTGACGAGTGGTGTTCCGCATCGATGTGGCTTCTGCTGTTTGTGATATATGTAAATGTCTTGGTGGCAAATGTAGACGGGGGATGAGTAAGTTTGCAGATGATATAAGGACCAATGGACTTGTGGACAGCATGGAAGGTTGTCAAAGGACACAGCAAGATACAGACCAATTGCAAACTCGAGCGGAGAAATGGCCGATGGAATTTAATCTGGGCAGGCATGAGGTGTTGCATTTTAGGAGAACAAGTGTGAAGGAAAGGGATACACAGTTAATGGCAGGACCCCAAACTGCAGTGAAGTCCAGAGGGATCTTGGGGTCCTCGATCGTAACTCCCTGACAGTCGCCACACAAGTAGACAGGGTGGTCAAGAAGGCATATCGCATGCTTGCCTTTATTCATAGGGGAACTCAGTGCAAGAGTCAGGATGTCACATTGCAGCTTTGCAAGACTTTGTTGAGACCACACAGAGTATTGCATTCAATTCTGGCCGCCACATTACACTAAGGATGTGCAGGCTTTGGGCAGGGTGCAGAAGAGATTTACCAGCATGCTGACTGGAATAGAGGGTATGAACGAGGAGGAGGAGCTGGAAAAACTCTTCGTTTTCTCTGGGGCAGGAGAAGCTGAGGGCAGGCTTGATAGAAGTCTATAAAATTAGGACATACATAAATACAGCTAACGGTCAGAAAATTTCTCCCCCGGAGTTGAAGTGTCCACTATTAGGGGGCATGCATTTAAGCTGAGAGGGGGGCAAGTTCAAAAGAGATGTGAGGGGCAAATATTTCACACTGAGCATGTTAAAAGTGTGGAATACATTGCCCGGGGTGGCAGTGGATGCAAATACGATGAAAGCATTTAAAAGGGTCTTTCAGTTAAGTGCACGAATATGCAAGGAATGGAGGACTATGGATCAAGGACAGGCAGAAAGGATTATTTCATTTGTTGTCATGTTTGGCCCAGCACGGTGGGCCAAAGGGCACATTCCTGTTGCTGTCGTGTTCCAAGTTTTATGCTCACTTGTATCATGATTACAAAAAGTAGGATTGGGAAGCATTTTTGAGAAGCGTTTGAGAACATTATTTCATGTCAGGACAAACGGGATAAGGATTAGGTGACACAGCACAAACAGATTTTGGAGCCCATGATGAATCATGGGGACTTCACAAGCACCAATGATCAGAGGGATCTCAGGATCTTGATGTGGATGCCTGTTGATCCCCCAATGTAATGGACCAGGTCGTTGAAGTGGTTTGGAAGGCACATTGGATACTTGTCTTTAGTAGACTTAATATTAAGTGATAGAGTTTCAGAATAGGCAGGGTATGTACAAAATGTTGGTTAGACCCAACAGTGAAGTCAACGATGAGAAAATACAGTGAGACTTCGACAACGATCAGGCTTGGCCTGATAAAGGATAAGTAACATTTGCACCATAGAAGTGCGAAGCAGCAATCAGCTCCAACAAGAGAGAATATGACCATATCAAAAAAATTCCATGTCCTTACGCTCACTTCATCCTTAGATTTATTTTTTTTTAAAATGTGCAAGTGCTATGCAAGCCATGCAAGGCTACGGGCCAGGTGTTGGAAATCAGGTTAGAACAATTCAGTGCTTGTCCTTGACTGTCACAGAATCCGTGAGCTTAAGAATGTATTTCTCCTGTATTGTAGACTACTGAGGTGCTCGGCTATCCACTAAACCAAGGTTAACACTGATCTAAAACTAAACTGGGTCAGTTATAGAACCAGCAGTAGCCAGGTCCATGGTACAAACCACCCTGCTGTGGGACAGGGTCAGGTAAATCCAAGTGAGCGAGCGTGGTTGGAGACTCATTCATTGGGGGCATAGATTCTGTCGCCACATTTGAGACACCAGGGCTGTGTGTTGCTTCCCTGGTGCCAAGGTCAAGGACATCTCTGAGTGGTTGCAACAAATTCTTAAGGTGGAGGGTGAGCAGCCAAAGGCCACCGTGCACGTTGGTACCAATGACATGGGCAGAAAGAGGGAAGACATCCTGCGGACTATGGACAAGGAGTTAGCAAACAGGCTGAAAGGCAGGACCCAGAGGGTAATAAATTTATGGGTTGCCACGAGTGCCACATGTTAGAGAGTTGTCATAGAAAGATAGGTGAGATGAATGCATGGTTAAGGAGCTGGCACAGGGGGCAGGCTTTCCGGCTCATGGATAATTGGGACCGTTTCTGAGCAAGGGGTGACCTGTGCAAGAGGGATGGGAGGCAAGACGCTGTGAGCGGGACAGGACAGAGGGGACAAGTCGTTGTGAGCGGGTTACGACAGAGGGGACAAGTGCCTGAGAGCAGATCAGGAAGGAGGGGCAAGTCGCCGGGAGGGTCCCCGTGTGCGGGTCAGGGCTGCGGGGGAGGGTTCCCGTGAGCGGGTCAGGGCTGTGGGGGCCGGTCCCCGTGAGCGGGACAGGGCTGCGGGGGCAGTTAGCCGTGAGCGGGTCAGAGCTGCGGGGAAGGGTCCCCGTGAGCGGGTGAGGGCTGCGGGGGCCGGTCCCCGTGAGCGGGACAGGGCTGCGGGGGGGGGAGGGTCCCCGTGAGCGGGACAGGGCTGCGGGGGAGGGTCCCCGTGAGCGGGACAGGGCTGCGGGGGAGGGTTCCCGTGAGCGGGTCAGGGCTGCGGGGGCAGTTAGCCGTGAGCGGGACAGGGCTGCGGGGGAGGGTCCCCGTGAGCGGGTCAGGGCTGCGGGGGGAGGGTCCCCGTGAGCGGGACAGGGCTGCGGGGGCCGGTCCCCGCGAGCGGGACAGGGCTGCGGGGGCCGGTCCCCGCGAGCGGGACAGGGCTGCGGTGTCAAATTTCTGTCAGCGGGACAGGGCTGCGGGGGGACAGTCCCTGTCAGCGGGTCAGGGGGTCCGGGTGCGGGGGCAAGACCCTGTGAGCGGTTCAGGGCTGCGGTGGCAAATAGCTGTCAGCGGGACAGGGCTGCAGGGGACAGTCCCTGTCAGCGGGTCAGGGGGTCCGGGTGCGGGGGCAAGACCCTGTGAGCGGTTCAGGGCTGCGGTGGCAAATAGCTGACCGCGGGTCAGGGGTGCGGGGGAGCCGGTCCCAGTGAGCGCGACAGGGCTGCGCGGGACAGTCCCCGTGACCGGGTCAGGGCAGCGGGGGGACACTCCCTGTGAGCGGGTCAGGGCTGCGGGGGACAGTCCTTGTGAGCGGGTCAGGGGTGTGGGGGACAGTCCCTGTGAGCGGGTCAGGGGTGTGGTGGCAATTAGCTGTCAGGGGGTCAGGGCTGCGGGGGGCAGTGCCTTTGAGCGGGTCAGGGCTGCGGTGTCAAATACCTGTCAGCCGGACAGGGCTGCGGGCGACAGTCCCTGTCAGCGGGTCAGGGGGTCCGGGTGCGGGGGCAAGACCCTGTGAGCGGTTCAGGTCTGCGGTGGCAAATAGCTGTCCGCGGGTCAGGGGTGCGGGGGAGCCGGTCCCCGTGAACAGGACAGGGCTGCGGGGGCCGGTCCCCGTGAGCGGGTCAGGGCTGCGGGGGCCGGTCCCCGTGAGCGGGTCAGGGCTGCGGGGGCCGGTCCCCGTGAGCGGGTCAGGGCTGCGGGGGCCGGTCCCCGTGAGCGGGTCAGGGCTGCGGGGGACCCTCCCTGTGAGCAGGTCCAGGCTGCGGGGGACCCTCCCTGTGAGCGGGACAGGGCTGCGGTGTCAAATAGCTGTGAGCGGGTCAGGGCCTGCGGTGTCAAATAGCTGTCCGCGGGTCAGGGGTGCGGGGGAGCCGGTCCCCGTGAGCGCGACAGGGCTGCGCGGGGGACAGTCCCTGTGAGCGGGTCAGGGCTGCGGGGGACAGTCCCTGTGAGCGGGTCAGGGCTGCGGGGGACAGTCCCTGTGAGCGGGTCAGGGCTGCGGTGGCAAATCCCTGTGAGCGGGTCAGGGCTGCGGTGGCAAATCCCCGTGAGCGGGTCAGGGCTGCGGTGGCCGGTCCCCGTGAGCGGGTCAGGGCTGCGGGGGACCCTCCCTCTGAGCAGGTCCAGGCTGCGGGGGCCAGTCCCTGTGAGCGGGACAGGGCTGCGGGGGCAAATAGCTGTCAGCGGGACAGGGCTGCGGGGGCCAGTGCCTTTGAACGGGACAGGGCTGCGGTGTCAAATAGCTGTCAGCGGGACAGGGCTGCGGGGGCCAGTGCCTTTGAACGGGACAGGGCTGCGGTGTCAAATAGCTGTCAGCGGGACAGGGCTGCGGGGGACAGTCCCTGTCAGCGGGTCAGGGGGTCTGGGTGCGGGGGCAAGACCCTGTGAGCGGTTCAGGGCTGTGGTGGCAAACAGCTGTCCGCGGGTTAGGGGTGTGGGGGAGCTGGTCCCCGTGAGCGGGACAGGGCTGCGGGGGCCGGTCCCGTGAGCGGGACAGGGCTGCGGGGGCCGGTCCCCGTGAGCGGGACAGGGCTGCGGGGGCAAATCGCTGTCAGTGGGTCAGGGGTGCGGGGGCAAATAGCAGACAGTGGGACAGGGCTGCGGGGGCCAGTGCTTTGAGCGGGACAGGGCTGCGGTGTCAAATAGCCGTGAGCGAGTCAGGACGGAAAGGGCAAGTCGCCGTGGACGGGTGAAGACTGCAGGGGCAAGAGGCTTTGAGGGGGTCAGGACTGCAGTGGCAAGAGGCTGGGGACGGGTAATGACAGAGGAGGCAAGTCGCTGTCAGTTGCTAAGTACTGCAGGGGCAAGTGGCTGTGCGCGGGTGAGGACGGAAGGGGGCAAGTGGCTGTGCGCGGGTGAGGACGGAAGGGGCAAGTGGCTGTGAGGAGGAGAGGGTGGCGGAGGGTGGGGGGAATAGGAGGAGGAGCAGGAGGGTGGGGGAAACGAGGAGTAGTAGGAAGGGTGGAGGGGAAGGACTAGGAAGGGTATGGTCAAAGGAGGGGGGGTTGGGGGGTAGGAAGGAGGAGGGTGGGGCGGGAAGAAGGGGGGGGATGCGGCGGGAAGGAGGTGGGGGGTGGGGCGGGAAGTAAGAGGGTGGGGCGGGAAGAAGGAGGAAGAGGGTGGGGGGGGGTAAAGGAGGGGGTGGAAGAGGGTGGGGGTGAGAGGGAAGGATGGTCGGGGGGGAGGAGGAGGAGGAGGAGGAGGGTGGGAGGAGGAGGAGGAGGAGGAGGGTGGGAGGAGG
>NC_081374.1:55536514-55601514 GCF_030684315.1 Stegostoma tigrinum | reverse complement strand
GCTTTCAATTTTCTATCAGCTTTAAAAACTTTATCCATATCTGCCTTCACAAGGGCAAGGTGATGGCAATGGTGTGAGACTGGTTCGTATTCAGCAGCTTGCCATGCAAAAAAAAACGGCACTTTCAAGGC
The DNA here is from genome assembly GCF_030684315.1 of Stegostoma tigrinum. Lineage (NCBI taxonomy): Eukaryota > Metazoa > Chordata > Chondrichthyes > Orectolobiformes > Stegostomatidae > Stegostoma > Stegostoma tigrinum. Next base: position 55,601,383 of record NC_081374.1, on the reverse strand, counting down.
TTTTTTCCCTAGGGGCATAACAGAAAGACAGGAACATGAAAAAATCCTGAAATCTTTCTCCAATTTCAATCTCAGGGGGACCATCCATTCATCAAAATCCATAACCATTTGATTCACTTTAAATCAACTATAACACTAATTTCCAAAGCTTTGAAAACTCAATGTCCTGTTTTTCGAAGATGTCTGCATGTTCCATGTAAAATCATGTATTTTCCACTGCCGACCAGGCTTATCATTCGCTCACTATGATCTCTGACTCACTCTCTCGCCCTCTTTGATTTCTGTAATACCCGCCATCCCTACCCTCAGCGACCTGTGCTCATATGCTCGAGGCTTCTCCAATTTTCTGACGTTCCTGCTAATGCTTTAAGATCCTTGCACTGAATGTCAGCAATTTTTTCCAGAAGCCTCAATGACTACTGCCCAGCGGCTCTTCCATCCATATTTATGACTATGAAGTGTTTTGAGAGGTTGGTCATGGGTCACATCAACGCCAGCCTCCCACATTCCCTTGATCCACTGCAATTCACCTGTTAATGCAGCAGAGCCATGGTAGATGCCCTCTCCTTGGCTTTACACACATCTCTGGAATGTCCAGATAACAAGGGCATTTACGTCAAGCTCCTACTTATTGACCACATCTCCACCTTCAACACCCTAATTCCAAACAAAAATATCTCCAAGATTGAGAGTAGGATCAATTTCTTATATTTTTATGCCAATTATATGGCTGAATTAATTAAGTCGATTTAATTTTCAAACAAGTCTAGGTTCCTTTTTATTTTATCAGAGTCCAAATGTAAATTTATTCACATTAAAATTATTTGTTTGTTGAAGCCATCCATCTAAGTTCTTATGACACTTACAAAACATGATGAAGCAAGGACACCCAACACGCTGTCTCTATGATAACACGGGGTCGAGCTGAATGAGCACAGCAGGCCGAGCAGCATCAGAGGAGTCAGAAAGCTGACGTTTTTGGTCTTGATCTTTTGTCAGAAAATGGACGCTAAAGAATCTGAGATAACAGGTGTCGAGCTGGATGATGCTGCTTGGCTTGTTGTGTTCATCCAGCTCTACACTTTGTTATCTCAGATTCCCCAGCATCGGCAGTTCCCGCTATCTATGTGGGCCTCCTCCTATGTGGGCGCTCCAGTTTCCTCCCACAGTCCAAAGATGTGCAGGCTAGGTGGATTGGCCATGCTAAATTGCCCGTAGTTTTCAGGGGTGTGTGGGTTAGAGGGGGATGGGTCTGGCTGGGATGCTTCAACGGGCGGTGTGGACTTACTGGGCTGAAGGGCCTGTTTCCACGCTGTAGGTAATCTCATCTCTGAGCATGTGCCTCTGTCTCAGTTCTGTCACAATTGCATTGAGACTTACCCTTCGTATTGGCCCTCTAATAATGCGGCACTTCCTCAAGACTGACCATACAGAATTGAGTCGCTGCCTCAGCACTGACCGCTTGACAACAAGCCACTGGTTCTGAATAGAGCTGCAATACCTCAGTCCTGACCCTCCATTCATGGGGCATGCCTTGAATTCTGACACCTGCATAATGAGGCACTGCCTCTGACAGCAATGCACTCCCTCAGTTCTGACCCACTCAGTACTGAAGATCGAACAGTGCTTCAAAAAAATCAGTGTTGATCCTATGAGAATGAGGCAGGCAGTCAGTGCTGAGTCTCTGATAGAGCTGCATAAAGCTCATTCCTGATGAGTTAAACATGTGCATACCCTCAATTCTGACACTGAGGCACTGCCTCAGAATGGACCATCTGACAATGATGCAATACCTCAGTTCTGACCCTCTGACAGTTCTGCAACACCTCAATCCGCACCCTTCAATCAGTAGGCACTCCCTCAATTATGAGCCCTTTGTGGGTTCGTTCTGTGGCAATACCTCATTGCTGCAGTGTCAGTGCTGAGAGCGGGCCTTTTCATTCACTCATCAGTACCTAAGGCACTGGCTAATTGTCAGCAGCTCAGTTCTGAGGCAACGTCTCTTTGACAAAGTGTCAGCACCAAGGCAGACCCTCACTGTAATGGTGTCACAATTAAAAGATTGTCATTTAGAGGGTCTAAGAAGTGGTGTTTCAGATCAGTCAGAGGGTCTATACTGAGGCATTTCAGATCAGTCAGAGGGTGCCTCATTTTAATGCACGAAGACTTGACAGAATGCCTCATTGTCAGAGGGTCAGAACCAAGTCAGTGCCTCATTATCAGACACAGTCCAAAGAGAGGACCTTGATGTCAGTAGATCTGTTATAAGGTGATACCTCATTGAAGGATCATTCTTGAGTGTGTGCCGCATTGTTCGTGGGTCAGTACGGAAGGAGTGCCTCAAAACTGAAGAGAGCCACGTAATTAGAGATTTGGTGCTGAGGTCAGTGCCTCATTGTTACACGGTTAGTTCTGAAGCAGGCTCACATTGCGAGAGGGTTAGTTCTGAGTGAGTATATTAGTTGCACACAGTAAATACTGAGTCAGTACCTCAATGCATTGGGTTCAGAGTTGATGGAGTACAACATGATCAGAAGTTCAGTCCTGAACGATTGCAGCTCTGTCAGAGGGTCAGAACTGAGGGGGCAGTGCTTTACTGTCAGTGGATCAGTTCTGACACAGTACCTCATTGCTGGAGGGTCAGATCTGAATGAGTACCACATTGTCAGAAGGCCAGTACTCAGTCGGTGCCTCAAACAGAGAGTACCCATGCCAATAAACAGTAAATTAAATGTTAAAACACAGAGGATCCTGCAAACAAACGCTAAAACAGAGAGCCTCCTGGAAATAAACTCAAAAACACAGAATGCTCTGCAAATAAACTCAAAAACGCAGATGGCACTGTAAATAAGACACAGAGCTCATTGTTTAAAAAAAAAACCCTGAAACAAAGATCCAACTGAAACAAAACCATGAAATGAAGATCCTCCTGTAAATAAATGCTAAAGCCCAGAGCTCACTGGAAATAAATCCTAAACTACACTGCTCACTGTAAATAAACCCTAAAGCAGAGAGCCTTCTGTAAATAAACCTTAGAATACAGCCTTTCTATGTAAACCTTAAATCACAGAGCTCTTTGTAAATAACCCGAAAACACAGGCCTCAATGTAAATAAACTCTAAAACAGAGACCACCCCCCCCCCCCACCCCGCCAGTGTCGAAGCACTGCAACACAGAGCCCCCGGTAAGTAAGCCATAAAGCACAGATCTACCCTGTAAATTAAGTCAAAAACATACAGGACAGTGTAAAACACAAAGCCCCCTACAATTGTACACTCAAATACTCAGACCCCTTTAAAATGAACTCGAACACACATCCCCCAGGAAGTAGACAGGAAAAGACAGGGCTGAATAAAGCCGAAAACACAGCGCACCTCTTCATGCACCCGAATACTGAGCCGACCTGTAAACTATCTGTAAGACAGGGCCCTTCACAAATAAACCCTAAAAGACAGAGCTCGCGATAAATAAAGAGCGCCCTGTAAATAAACTCTAAAACACTGAGTAAAAACCCAAAGAACTGCGGATGTTGCAAATCAGAAAACAAATACAAAGTTGCTGCAAAAGCTCAGCAGGTCCGGCAGCATTTGTCAGCGGAAAAACAGAGCTAACCGGTTCCGGTTCGGTGACCCTTCCACAGAACCTCCCTCAGTTCTGCTGGGCTTTTCCAGAAACTTTGTTTTTGTTCCTGATTTGCAGCATCCGCAGTTATTTCAGTTTTCAATTCACCAGGCAGTCAGTAACATCAAATGGTTGTGTATCACATATTTACCAGTCAGGCTCAAACACGCCAAACTCGTTCGCTCACGTGGTCTGAGAGAACAAGGTGTCGAGCCGGATGAACACAGCAGGCCAAGCAGCAGGAAGGCTGACGGTTCGGGCCTAGACCCTTCTTCAGAAAAGTGGTCTCTTGTTAATCTTGTAATCTTTGCCCCTGAATATCCTGTGGTCTGCCCTGTTTACTCATATCGGTTAGCACTCAACAAGGCTTCCGGAGGCTGGCTGGTGTGTCTTTAGTGATACAGGGCCAATCGCCTTCAAATATCCTTTTGTGTGGTTTTTGTGTGATGTGACATTATATCATAAGCCTCTTTACTGTTGCACTAAAGGTCCTCTTGACCGAAGCACCCACAGCGCTCCATGTGACCACTATCGCGCTCTCATTCATTCATAACTTTACTGGCCACTCACTAGGGTCCTCTGTTTACTGTTAGCGCATTTCATTCATTCATTCATAAAATTGCGATCTTGCCATACTTTTCACTAATAAAGGGAGACTATAAATTAAAATGTTCCTTCCACGCATTACTGCCTTTTCACAGTTTGAACTCGTGTTGCTGACAGTGTCCAAACCTGTGTCTACATCAGAGTCAATCCCTGACTATGTGTTAATTTTCTAATCTATTCAGAACAATATCTTCCCATCCATCGTGTCACCCGAAACTATGAATAATTATAATATTAATCAGCCCTCAACAAACGTCTCCCAGGACTTGAATAGCTGGCGGGACATCAAACAAGTTTCTGCTTTACCTGTTTCTCTGTTAGATACATATTGACTAGGGCCCGCGATCACTTTCAGAAAGTTCCGACTCTCTCTCAAAACAGCTCTTCCGTGAAATTGAGCGAGAAGAATGAGAAGGTCGGCAATAGTGAAATCTCAAGTCCCGGCCGCGGTAATCAGGCCACTGACCTTTCTGCTGTCATCAACTGATTGTCAGCCCAATCACATCACATCGGGTTGATAATCTTTCTGGTGTCGTCTAATTTTTTAAAAATAAAAAGGATCCACACCAGTCATTGCCCTATTTCAAATACCTCAGTCCTGTCCCTGTAATAGCCCTCAATCCTGACCCGATTGGCCGTCAGACAACACTGCACGTCTCCGGTACTGACCCTCTGACGATGAGGTACTCTCACAATGAGATGTTATTGTATAACGTCCCATTGATTTCGATACTTCTACAAATTAAAGTCTTTCATCTGCCTACGCACAGGGATGCAGGCACTGCCCTGAAGCTTCCTGCCCAGCTAGGAATTCAGTGTAAAACTTTTGTAACTCTTTGTCTTCCCACACATCGGTATGCAGACACTGTCTTAAGCTTCCTGACTGAATACAATTAGAATTAAACTGTGTCAAATAGGGTTCGGTGGGGAACATTTGTAAAGGTGTGAAACTTCTAAAGCATGCAATTTCTGTCGCTGACAAAGGGGCCAGGGCACTGAATTTGTGATTTCAAGTTGCCAGTGTGTCTGGCTGGCTGGAACAATCTGTCCGGATAACTACTTGAAATCGCCTCATGCCATCAGCAGCCACTTCAAGAGCAATCGATACTATATCCTGTGAAAATGGGAACTGCAGATGCTGGAGAATCCAAGATAATAAAATGCGAGGCTGGACGAACACAGCAAGTCCAGCAGCATCCTGAGATGTGCTGTGTTCATCCAGCCTCACGTTTTATTATCTTCGGGACTATATCCTGGTCTTTTATGTTCTTGATATAATAATTGTTTGGTATCCTGTCTTTGTCTGTTGTAGTAATTGTTTTATGTATCATGTCATTGTAAAATGTGTAATTATTTTATGTATCATGTATTTTGTAAAGTTTGAAGAGCGGGTCTGTCCGCTGCTCGGGGAGAATTACCTGCGAGACTCTGCGCTCTGTGCCGGGTTAAGTGCTGTGATTCTCCACAGCTTGTACTTGCTTGGTAATAAAAGGATTCGTGTTTTTCTAAACAGGTCAGTGTCTTGTTATTGCAACAAATCCGTGAGGGTCTCCGAAAACGAACATGACAACAGTACTGATTCTCTGACAGTGAGGTCCTCCATCAGTACTGACCCTCTGACAGTGAGGTTCTCCCTCAGTACTGACCCTCTGACAGTGAGGTTCTCCCTCAGTACTGACCCTCTGACAGTGAGGTTCTCCCTCAGTAGTGACCCTCTGACAGTGAGGTACTCCCTCAGTACTGATTCTCTGACAGTGAGGTACTCCCTCAGTACTGACCGTCTGACAGTGAGGTACTCCCTCAGTACTGATTCTCTGACAGTGAGGTACTCCCTCAGTACTGACCGTCTGACAGTGAGGTACTCCCTCAGTACTGATTCTCTGACAGTGAGGTACCCCCTCAGTACTGACCCTCTGACAGTGAGGTGCTCTCTCACTCCAGTACTCTCACAGTGCTGCAATAACCATCATCCAATGGTACTCCCTCAAATCTGACTCTTTGACAAAGAGGCCCTGCCTCAGAACTGACTTGCTGACTGAGGTACTAACTCAATCCGACTAATTCGCAGTGCTGCAGTGGGAGCTGTGTTTTTTCATGTTGATTTACAGTGGGCCTTCTGTTTTAGGCTTTATTAACTGGATGTCCTGTGTTTTGGGGTTTGTTTGCAGTCGCCTCTGCGAGGTTATTTGCAGGAGGCTCAGTTGAAGGGAGGATTTGCTGGGGGCACTGTGTTTCAGGATTTATTTACTTGGAGCTCTATGTTTTACACTTTATTAACAGGGACTCTGGCTTTTATGGTTTCTTTTACATTTTATTTCCTGAATGACCCTTCTTAGGATTTATTTAAAGGGGTGTCTGTGCTTGAGAGCATACTTACAGGGTTAACAAGGTGTAGAGCTGGATAAACACAGCAGGCCAAGCAGCAGCAAAGGAGCAGTAAGGCTGGCGTTTTGGGCGAGACCCTTCTTCAGAAATGGTAGGGGGAGGGGGATCTGAAATAAATAGGGAGAGGGGGGAGGCAGACAGAAAATGGATAGAGGAGAAGATTGTTGGAGAGGAGACAGACAAGCCAAAGAGGCAGGGATGGAGCCAGTAAAGGTGAATGCAGGTGGGAGTTAGGGAGGAGATAGGTCAGTCCAGGGAGGATGGACAGGCCAAGGGGGCAGGATGAGGTTAGTAGGTAGGAGATGGGGCTGGGTTTTGAGGTGGGAGGAATGACAGGTTAGGGACCCTGTACCCCACTGGTGTCAATGTGACTTGACAAACTTCAAAATCTCCCCTCCCCGGACCGCATTCCAAAACCAGCCCAGCTGGTCCCTGCCTCCCTAACCTGTCCTTCCTCCCACCTATCCCGTCCTCCCACTTAATTTCTCCTCTATCCGCCTTCTATCGGCCTCTCCTCTCTCCCTATTTATTTCACAACCCCCTTCCCCTCCCCAATTTCTGAAGAAGGCTCTCGGCCCGAAACGTCAGCTTTCCTGCTCCTCTGGTGCTGCTTTTCCTGCTGCGTTCATCCAGCTCTTCACCTTGTGACCACAGTCACAATGATCTTTAATTGTAAACTAATCTGTCATATTATTTGATCTGTTAAGGTTACAATGGTTCCCGTGCCTCCTATGGAATACACAAATGCTCTCCCTCAGCTCTGTCTCTGGGAATGCAAAGCTGCTTTCTTCCACGCTACCCTCAGAGATAACACCAGCTTTAAACCTAAGCCTAGCCTCAGCCCTAATGTTCACACTTGCATAAACATGAAGCCTAGCCTCAGCCCTAAATCTTATTTACTGGGGGCTGTGCGTTTATGGTTATGTACTTTATGTACTTGAGCTCTGTGCTTTAGGTTTTATCTAATGTGGGTTCCGTGTTTAATAAGAACCAAAAGAACTGTGGATGCTGTAAATCAGGAACAAAAACAAAGTTGCTGGAAAAGCTCAGCAGGTCTGGCAGCATCTGTGGAGGAGAAAAACGAGTTAACTTTTCAGGTCCAGCAACCCTTCCTCAGAATGGAAGGGTACCCAGGCTCGAAAAGTTAACTCATTTTACTCCTCCACAGATGCTGCCAGACCTGCTGAGCTTTTCCAGCAACTTTGTTTCTGTGTTTAATAGTTTATTTACAGAAGGTTCTGTGTTCTAGGTTTTATTTACAGGAGGTTCTGTGTTTTCGGGCTTTTTACAAGGCACTCTGTGTTTTAGGAAAATTTACGAGCGGCTCTTTGTTCTGAGTTTCTTTTTTACAGTGATCTCCGTGTCTTCGGGAATATTTACAGTGAGCTCTGATTGAGAGCTTGTTTACAGAGGGCACTGTGTTTTAGGGTTTATTTACAGCTAGCTTTGTGTTAGGGTTTATCTACAGGGAGCTCTCTGATTGAGGGTTTGTCGGTAGTGAGATCTGTGTTTAGGGTTTATTTACAGTGAGATCTGTGTTTTTAGAGTTTATTCACAGGGTTTTCTGTATTTCATGGTTTATTTACAGGGTTTTCTGTGTCTTTGGGTTTGTTTACAGTGATCTGTGTTTTAGGGTTTATTTACAGTGAACTCAGCGTTACAGGGCTTATCTTCAGGGCCCTCTCCATTTTGGGCTGATTTACACGGTACTCTGTGTTTTCGGGCATATTTACCGGAAACTCTGTGTTTTAGGTGTACATAGATATTCGAGGGTCAGTATGGAGGGAGTGCCAGGCATCAGCCCTCACCCTAACCTCAGCCCAAACCCTAACCTTCACCATCGGCCTAACCCGAACCAGAACAGGAAAGAGCCTAAGGGGCCAAATTGTGGGTACGCACCCTTCAATGGAAGGAGAGGGGCACCTTCTTCCCCCTCTCCCCCAACTCGACCTACACCCCCACCCCCACACCCTATCCCATCCCCCATCCCAAAACCCTATTCACACTCCCCCTCTACTTTTTATTCTAAAGAGGAATCCAAAATTAGCGGTGTGCATCCATAATCCCTATTTCTGGGGGCGCGGGGGTGCTAGATAACCCCCAGATTAGGGTTGCGCCAAAATAAATGCAGCCTCTGGCACCCTCTCGCCGTGCCCCCCAACCCCGCAACCTGACCTTTATGATAAGGGGGTGGGTGCCTTCCGCCTTTAAAGGGTTGGTTTGTCGGGAGGGCGGGGATGGGGAACCGATGCTGCCTTTCGGGGACCGAGCCGGCAGATCGCAGCAAAGATGAGCACCACCACGGGCGGGCCGCCAGGGGGCTGCAGTCAGAAGAAACATCGCATGGGCCCAAGCTGTGCCTGCCTTTTTGTAGGTTGCATGGAACAGTCCCTCTTCCGAAGTAACACTGGCCCGAAACCCACCTCTTCCTCCATAACATTAACGACTGTATCGGCGCCGCCTCGTGCTCCCACCAGGAGCTTGAACATTTCATCCACTTCACCAACACCTTCCACTCCAACCAGAAGTTCACCTGGACTATTTCTAACACCTGTTCACCTGGACTATTTCTAATACCTGTTCACCTGGACTGTTTCTAATACCTGTCTCACCTTCCTGGACCTCTCTGTTCCCATCTCCGGCAACCACCTCGAAACTGATATCTATTTCACCGACTCCCACAGCTACCTAGAATACATCTCCTCCCACCCACCTTCCTGCAAAAATAACACCCCCTGTTCTCAATTCCTTCACCTCCGCCACACCTGCTCCCAGGATGAGGGCATTCCACTCCAATACATCTCAGGTTTCCTAATATTTCAAGGACCGCAAATCCTCCCCCCGACCCCCACAGTGGTCGAGAACGCCCTTGACCGCGTCTCCCACATTTCCCGTAATTCGTGCCCCCTCTCCGCAATAACAACCAAAACACAATCCCCCTCATCCTCACGTACCACGCCACCAACCTCTGGATCTAACGTATCATCCTCCAACCATCATCTGCAATCCGACTCCACCAAAGACATTTCTCCCTCCCCACCCTTATCTGCTTTCTGGAGGGACCACTGTCTCTGTGACTGCCTTGTCTGCTCCGCACTCCCCTCCAGCCCCAATACACGTGGCACGTTTTTCCCTGCAACTGCAAGAAGTGCTGCACCTGCCCCTACACCACTCCCCTCACTCCCCATCCCAGGCCCGAAGAACACTTTCCACCTCAAGCAGATGTTCACTTGCACATCTGCCAATGTGGTCTCCTGCATCCACTGCTCGAGTTGTGGAATCCTCTACATTGGGGAAACCAAGTGGAGGCTTGGGGACCGCTTTGCAGAATACCTACACTTGGTTCGCACTCAACAATTGCGCCTCCCAGTTGCGAACTGTTTCAACTCCCCCTCCCATTCCTCAGACGACATGTCCATCTTGAGCCTCCTGCAGTGCCACAACGATGTCACCCGAAGGTTGCAGGAACAGCATCTCATATTCCGCTTGGGAACCCTGCGGCCCAATGGTGTCAATGTGGGCTTCATAAGCTTCAAAATCTCTCCTCCCGCTACCGCATCCCAAAACCAGCCCAGCTCGCCCTTGCCTCCCTACCCTTGTCCTTCTTCCTACCTCAAGCCCCAACCTCCGTCTCCTACCTACTAACCTCATCCCGCTCCCTTGACCTGTCCATCCTCCCTGGACTGACCCAGCTCCATCCTACATCCCCATCTACACTCACCTTTACTGGCTCCATCCCCACCTCTTTGACCTGTCTGTCTCCTCTCCACCTACCTTCTCCTCTATGCATCTTCTATCCATCTCCCCCTCTCTCCCTCGTTATCTCAGAACCTCCTTCCCCTTCCCAATTTCTGAAGAAGCATCTAGGCCTGAAACATCAATCTTCCTGCTCCTCTGATGCTTGACCTGCTGTGTTCATCCACCTCTACACTTTGTTATCTCAGATTCTCCAGCATCTGCTGTTCCTACTATCTCTGCTAATGCAGAAAACTTGTTTGATATCCTGCAAGCTGTTCAAGTCCTGGGAGACGGTTGCTGAGGGCTGATTAATATTATGCTTCTTCAAACGATGACACGATGGTATTGTTCTGAATAGGTTAGAAAATTAACATGTACTCAGGGATAGACACTGATGTAGACCCACGTTTTGCAGCTGTCAGCAAAATAAAGCCGTGAGGATTAAAACTGTGAAAGGGCTGTAAATGGGGTGGAAGGAGCATTTTAATTCAGTCTCCCTTTCATAGTGAAAGAGTAGGGGTAAATGGGTGTTTATCTGGCTGGCGGTCAGTGGCTAGTAGTGTGTCTCAGGGATCAGTGTTGGGACTGCAATTGTTTACAATTGATACAGATGATTTATAGTCGGGGATGAAGTGTGGTGTGTCAACATTTGCAGATGACACTAAGCTGAGCGGTCGAGCAAAGTGTGCAGAAGAACTGAAGGCCTGCAGATGGTTATACAGTCTAAGTGAGTGGGCAATGGTCTGGCAGATGGAGTTCAATGTCAATAAATGTGAGGTCATCCATTTTGATAGGAATAACAACAAAGGAGGCTATGGTTCAAATGGTAAAAAAATTGCAGCATGTTACTGTGCAAAGTGACTTGGGTGTCGTTGTGCAGGAATCGCTCAAAGTAATATTGTAGCAGGTAATTATAAAGGCAAATAGAATTTTGTCTGTCATTGCGAGAAGGATGGAGTTTAAAAACAGGGAGGCTATGCTGCAGCTGTATAGGGTCCTGATGAAGCCTCACCTGGACTACTGTGTGCAGTTTTGGTCTCCTGACTTGAGAAGGGATATACTCTCACTGGAGGGGGCACAGAGGAGACTGACTTGGTTGATTCTAGACTTGAGAGGGTTGGAATATGAGGAGAGACTGAGTTGGTTGGGATGATACTCATTGGAATTCAGAAGACTGAGGGGAGACCTTATAGAAACATACAACATTATGAAGGGAATAGATCAGGTGGAGACAGGGAGGTTGATTCCACTGGCAGGTGAAACGAGGAGGAGGCGGGTATAGCTCAAAATAAAAGGAAGCAGATGTCAGACTGAGGACAGGAGGAACTTCTTCACCCAAACGGTTGTGAATCTGTGGAATACCCTGCCCAGTGAAGCAGCTGAAACTACCTCGTTTAAGGCAAGACCAGATCACGTTATGAACATGAAAGGAATTTAGGTTGATGGTGAGCGAGTGGGTGAGTGGAGCTGAGTCTCAGAAAGATCAGCCAGGATCTTATTGAACAGCGGGGCAGTCTCGAGGGGCCGGATGGCCTACTCCTGCTTAGTTCTGATGTTTTTCTATTATAATGTTATAGAACCTCACAGAAAAAGGATATTTTAAAGCAATTGACCCTGCATTACTGAAGACGCGCCAGCCAGAGGTTCTGAGGAAGGATCACCTGACCCAAAACGTTAACTCTTTCTTTTCCCTCACAGATGCTGTCAGACTTGCTGAGCTTTTCCAGCAACTTTGGATATTTTCCCTGATTTGCAGCATCCGCAGTTCTTCCGGTTTTTACTGTGTGTTTTGGTATTTATTTACAAGGGGCTCTTTACTTACAGCCAGCTCTGTCTTTTAGGGTTTATTTGTAAGGGGCCCTGTTTTACGGATAATATACAGGTCGGCTCGATGTTGGGGTGTATTGACAGGTGCTCTGTGCCTTCGGCTTTGTTGAGAAGGAGCCCGGTGTTTCACCTTTTACTTCCTGGGGGATATGTGTTCGTGTTCGTCTGAAGGGGTCTCTGTATTTGAGCGTATAATTACAGGGGGTGAAGTTGATGTTGTAGAAGTTTGTTTAAACAGGACTCTGTGTTTTGGGGTTATTTACAGTGAAGCCCGCTTTTTACGGATTATAGACAGGTGTTTGAGGGCCTCTGTGCAGGCGGCTCCGTGTGTGAGGGCGAGGAGTGCGGCTGAAGCTTGGTTTAGTTTGGGCCTGAGGCTCTGCTGAGTGCCGGATTGGGCGAGCGTGAGGTCTGAGCTTTTCCAGCAATTTTGTTTTTGTTCCTGATTTTACTGTATCCACAGTTCCTTTTAGTTTTTACTTTTTTTGTGTTTATCTACAGGGGGCTCTGAATGTCAGGGTTTATACACTGGGGTTCCTGTGTTTTAGGCTTTATTTCACGGGTGCTGTTTGTTTTAGGAGGCTCTATTGTTTAGTGTTCATTTCCAGGGGCATCTGTGTTTGGGGTTTATTCACAGTGAGCTTCGTGTTTTAGGGGTAATTTAGTGGGTTCTGTGTGTTCGGACTTAGATACGGGTGCTCTGTTTTCGGGTTTAGTTAAAGGGGCCTTTTTTTTAGGAGTTATTTACAGGGCGATCTATGTTTTAGGGTTGGACATCAGCGACCATCTCACAATGATCACTCCCACAGATCTGACCCGCCGACAGTCCTGCAATCTGTTAGTCCTGAGCATCTAATCATGTAGTACTCCCATCAATTCTGACCTTCTGATAAAGAGGCACTTTCTCAGACCAACACAGTGACAATGCCACAATTCCTCACTACTGACAAAGTACTAACTTCTCACAGAGGTAATTCCTCAGTATTGAGCCTCCAATAGAAATGCAATACTTCCGTACTGACCTTCTGAATTGGTTGCTCACCATTAATTCTGAACCCGTTCCAATGATGCTCCTCCTCTGTGTTCAGTCTCTCATAATAATGCACTCTGGCTGTTCTGATCCTCTGACAATGCTGCAATTATGTCTGAATTATTATCTTGTATTATCAGTACAGGACTCCCTCAATGCTTCCTCCATTACACTGAGGTCTATCATTTATATCGGCTCCAACAAACCTGCTCTTATTTAACGGGCCAGGCATTGCTTCACTTGTACAGATTTTGTCAAGTCCTGCTGATGTTTCTGGGAGGACTTTTTCTGACACCTCAGAATTGACCCCTGACAATGTTGCACTCCCCCCTCACTTATGACCGCACCTGAGCTGCAATACCTCGGGGCTCACCTCCTAATTATGTAGCACCCATGAATTCTAAGTCCCTAAAATGAGATACTGCCTCAGTATTGACCCTCTGTTACTAATGCACTAAGTCAGAACAACCCTCCAGCAATGTGACCCTGCCTCAGAACTGACACTGAGAATGAGGCACTCCTTCAGCACTGCATCTCTAATCATACATTACATTGAGACATTCCTTGTGTACTGACCCTTTGAACAATCAGGCATTCCCTCAGTACTGACAGTCTGACGATTGTGCACTCCCTCAGTACTGGACCTCTGATAATGAGGCACTCTCGTAGTACTGACCTCTCATAGACCTGTAACACCTCAGCCCTTATGCTCTGACAGTGTTTCAATACCTCAGTACTGACCCTCTGACAACGGGTCAGTGCCTCAGAACTGCCCCCCTGACAATAAGGGAAACCGTCATACTGACCCACTGCTTCTGAGGCCCTCCCTCCACACTGACCTCCCAGTGCAAAACTATTTCAGTACTGGCCCTTGAAATGTGAACAACTTCCTTCATTCTGTCCCCCTTAAATGGCAGCACTCCCTCAGCACTGACCCTTTGACAATAACGCACTCCCACATTTTTGACCCTGTGACAATGAGGCACTCCCTAACCCCTGATGCTCAGACAGCGCTTCAATATCTCAGTACTGATACTGTCACTGCCTCAGCACGGACCACTTGACAACGAGACACTGGTTAAGAACTGACCTGCTCACAGAGCTGCAAGACCTCAGTACTGACCCTCTCATCAAGGGACACTATCTGAATTCTGACACCTGCATAATGAGACACTGCCTCAGCGTTCACCCTCTGACAAACTCCTGACGACCCCCTGTAAAGACTGACAGTCTCCCTGGACGTCCTATAAATCCTGACAGTCTCTCCTGGACTCACAATGAACACTGACACACTCCCCAGGGACTCTTTGTAAATACCCACACACACACACACACACACACACACACACACACACACACACACACACACAGGGGCACCCTGTAAATATTGACACACACACAGGGACACCCTGTAAATATTGACACACGACCTGGCAATCCCCTGTCAAGACCAACAGAGTCCCCGGGGACACACTGTGAATATTGACACATCTGTGTGACCCCCTGGAAATACTGACAAAGCCCCTGAAATCATCTGTAAAACTGACACACTCCGTGGGACCCCCTGTAAATATTGACACAGTCCCAGCAAATCCTGAAAATACTGACAGTCCCTGGGACCCTCTGCAAAGACTGACGCATTTCCCGGGGCCCCCTTTAAATACTGAAAAATTCCCGCGACCTTCAGGGGTTCAGGGACTGCGTCAGTATTGACAGGGGCTCTTGGTGAGAGTGTCAGTATTTACAGGGTGTTCCGCGGAATTTGTAATTATTTACAGGTGCTCCCGGGAGTGTGTCAGTAGTTACAGGCGGTCCCATGGAGGGTCAGTATTTACAGGGCGTCTCAGGGATTGTGTCAGGATTGACAGGGAGACTTGGGGAGAGCGTCAGTAGTTACAGGGGTGCCCGTGGACTTTGTTTTTTCAGCGGGTGTTAGGGAGAGCTACAGTATTTCAAGGTGGTCCCAGGGAGTGTGCCAGTGTTTACAGGGATTCCAGGGGAGTGTGTCAGTATGCACCGAGCCCCTAGAAATTCTGACACGCTCCGCAGGACTCCCTGTAAATACTGACATAGTACCTGAGAATCCCTGAAAATGCCACCACACTCCCAGGGACCCTCTGTAAACGCTGACACATTTCCCAGGGCCCGTTTTATACACTGAAAAATTCCCTCGGCCTCCTCTGTATACTGACACACATCCCCGGACCCTTGTACGTATAGACACACTCTGCACAACTAACCACAAATACTGGGATATCCCGTAAATACCGACACACACCTCACGACACACTGTAACTACTGTCACATTCCCTGGAATCCGCTGTAAATACTGAGAAACTCCCTGGGGCTGCATGTAAATACGGACACATTTCCCAGGGACCCCTCTAAACACGAACACATTCCCCGGGACTTCACCTAAACACTGACACATTCCACGGAACCCCCGTAAACACTGATAAACTCCCAGGACCCCCTGGAAATAATTACACATTCCCCATTCCCCCTGTAAATACCGATACACACGCCGGAACTCCCGTGAACACTGACACATTCCACCCCCGGATACCGATACTCTCCCTGGGACACCCTGCAAATACTGATGCAATCACCGGGACCGCTGTAAATTCTGTCACACTCCTCGGGAAGCCCTCTAAATACTGACATATTCCCTCGACACCCTTTAAATACTGGCAAAGTCCCAGAGAACCCCTGAAAATACTGCCACACTCCCCAGGACCCTTTGTAAATACTGATATATTCCCCGGGACCAGCTGCAAATATTGACACATTCCCTGTCCCCGCTATAAGTCCTGAGAAACTCCCTGGGACTCCCTGTATACAATGACACATTTCCCAGGGTCCCCTCGAAACACTGACACATTCCCCAGGAGCTCCTCCAAATACTGACACACAGCCCCACACCCCTGTACAGACAAACTCCCTGCGACCCACTGTAAATCTTGACATACCCCCTGGAAATACCGACACACCACCCCTCCCGGGACCGCCTGGAAATACCAAAACACTGTAGGGATTCTCTGATTCTATTCTATGATGCCCTTGTCCTGTGAATGAATGAATAAATAAAGAAACCTGGTGAAGCCGCCAAACAGCATAGCCAGCAAGTGATAGACACAGCAAAGTGATCCCACCATCAATGGATCAAATCTGAGCTCTGCAGTCCTGCCACATCTCGTCATTTACTGTGGTGCACAATTAAACAACTGATTGGACGTGAAGACTCCACACATATCCCCATCCTCAATGATGGAAGAGCCCAGCACATCAGTGCAAAAGATAAGGCTGAAGTATTCATAGCAATCTTCAGCCACAAGGACCAAGTGGATGATTCATCTCGGGCTCCGCCAGCATCACAGATACCGGTCTTCAGTAAATTCAATTCACCCCACGTGATGTCAGGAAACACTTGGAGACACTGGATACTGCAAAGGTCACAGGCCCTGACAATATTCTGGCAATAATACTGAAGACTTGTGCTTCAGAACGTGCCGCTCCCCGTGCCAAGCTGTTGCAGTGCAGTTTCAACACTGGTATCTACCCGACAATGTGGAAAATTGCCCACGTATGTGCCGGATTGCAAACATAGGAAAAATCCAACCTGGCCATATACTGCCCCATCAGGCTGTACTCAATCATCAGGAAAGTGATAGAAGGTGTCAGTAACATTGTTATCAAGCAGCACCTGCTCAGCGACGGCCAGTTTGGGTTACGTCAGGGCAGCTCAGCTCCTGACCTCATTACAGCCTTGGTTCAAACATGGACAACACAGCTGCATTCCAGAGGGGAAGTGAGAGCTCCAGCCCTTTACAACAAGACTACATTTGACCAAGTGTGGCATCAAGAAGCCCGAGCAAAACTGGACTCAATGGGTATAAGGGGACAAATTCTCCACTTGCTGGAGTCAGACCTGGCACGCAGGAAAATGAATGATCTTATTGGAGGTCAGATATCTTAGCTCCAGGGGATCCCTGCAGGAGTTTCTCGGGGCAGTGTCCGAGATATAACCATCTTCAGCTGCTTCATCAATGAACTTGCGTTCATCATAAGGCCAGAAGTTGGGATGTTCCTGATGATTGCACAATGTTCAGCATCATTCATGATTCCTCAGATCCTAAAGCAGTCCTTGTCCAAATGCAACTAGATCTGGGCAATACCCAGGCTTGGTCAGACAAGTGGAAGTTACATTCACACCACAGAAATACCAGGCAATGACCGTCACCAACAAGAGACAACCCCCCGCCCCTCCCGACAAACAATTTGTTACATTCACTGCATCCCACACTGTCACCGTCGTGGGGGTGAGCTTTGAACAAAAACTGAACCAGACTCACCACATAAACACAGTGACTACAAGAGCAGGTCAGAGGTGAGGAATGCTGCGGCGACTAATCCACCTCCTGATTCCCCAGAACGTGTCCACTGTCGACAAGGCATAAGTCAGGACTGTGATGGAACGCTCCCCATTTACCAGGATGGCCGCATCTGTGACAACATGCAAGAAGCTTGACTCCATCCAGGACAAAGCAGCCCAGTTGACTGACACGATATCGACAATCATCCACTCCCTCCACCACCAATGATGAGCGGCCTCAGCAGCACTGTGTACGATCTACAAGATGCACGGCAGAAATTCGCCAAAGCTCCTCATGCAGTCCCTTCCAAACCCATTAGAGCTTCCATCTCGAACGACAAGGGCATCAAGTACATGGGAACACCTCCTTCAATCCCACTCCAAGCCACTCGTGATTCTGATTTAGAAATATATCCGGAATCCTTCACTGCGACTGTTCAAAAGATGGGAATTCCCTCCCTCATGGCACTGTGGGGGAAACCCACAGCAGGCGAACTGCAGCGGTTCGGGAAGGCAGCTCACCACCAACATCTCCACGGCAATTAGGGATGGGCAATAAATGCTGGACCAGTCAGTGACACACACATCCAACAAATAATTGAAGAAACAAACTCTTATTAATTAGTATCAGAGATAATGGGAACTGCAGATGCTGGAGATTCCAAGAAACCTCTCTGATGAAGGGTCTCGGCCCGAAACGTCAGCTTTTGTGCTCCTGAGATGCTGCTTGGCCTGCTGTGTTCATCCAGCCTCACATTTTATTATCTTATTAATGAGTGATTTTTCACAGTCTCACAGCCAGCCATGCCTCATATACACACATCTTAGTGACAATGTGGTGACCGTAACCAGACCCACAGTGAGCCTGGGCTCATCCACACTCCTCCCAGTCACATTTCTGATTTGAAAAATACACCTTTTTCACAAGAAATCTCTTTGTATATGTACAATGTCACAACTGCAGTTGCCTTCTGTCCAGCTGCATATCAAATAAACAAATAAAGCATTGGACTTTGGCTCCACCCAATGAACCAAAGACCTCTCTTAGACATACAACAAAAATATTTACATACATGTGAGACACGGGGAGGGTCCGATAACTGAATGGACCCTCATTTACCTTCAGCAGGAAAACCTCAGACAGTGGTCCTTCCCGACTCTGCCTCGGCAGCAGCAGCCCCATCGTTCCAGTTATGCCCCAAGCTTTTCGTGCATCCCAGTTATGCCTCGTGGACACACCACCTGGTTACTGACAGGGAGCCTGGCAGCATCTACACGCTTCCGCGTCATGATGCGGTGACTGGAAATGGTCTCACAGTGGCCCTGGCCTCATTCGCACAACTCACAGGAAGTTCTACTTGACTGCAAACGGTCTGACAATTGCCCTCACCTCACTGACACACCTCCAGTAATTATACAGGGACACAAAACAGTCTCACACCGAGCATGGCCTTATTTACACTCCTCCCAGAAACTAAACAGTGATTGTAAACAGTATCACAGTGGGCCTGGCCTCATCTCCATGCTTCCGACTTACTATACGGTGACTGTGAACAGTCTCACAGCAAGTCTGTCCTCATCCGTGCACCTCCCAATAACTATCTGCTGAAGGTAAACATTGAGCCTGGCCTCATCCACACACTCCCTGCAGCTATACGGTAACTGTAAAAGGTCTCACACTGAGTCGAGAGAGAGTAGGAACTGCTAATGCTGGAGTCTGCGAGAACTAGGTGTGGGCTGGATGAACACAGCACGACAGGCAGCATCAGAGCAGCAGGAAAGCTGATGTTTCGGGTTTCACCCACAGCCACTTCCAGGGCAGTGTACTGTGGCACAGGCCAACAAGGTGCACATAAACAATCTGACAGGTCGTGCCCTTCTCACCACCCGCCAATCTATGTTTTGTTGTTTGTTGGAAAGTTCTGATGATGAGACATTGTACCAAATGACTTTGTCAGTCTGCTCTGGGAATTACACGACAGGATCCAGCCTCTCCTTTTCCCACAGGGTCTCGAGCACGCTGCGTGCTGACCACTACCTGATGGACTGGCGGTCAGAGGTTTGTTTCTTTGCAAATTTCACAACAAAGGACATATGTTATAGAACGGTCCAAATACTTGGAGCTTTCCGTGGCAGAGAGGCCAGTCCCTTCGTTCGCAACACTGGGATCAGGTCGTACCTCAGTACCTAGTGACACTTGGTCTTTGCGTACTGAGAGTCTACACACAGCTTAATGCACAACAAGGTGGACATCAGGATGAGGGTGACATTGGGTACGTTCTTCCCCCACTTAGCCAGAGCTTAGTACATGGAGTTGTTGCAGACATGGTCTATCTTAGGCTTCCAGTAGGAATGGAAGATGGCTCGGATGAGGGAAACAGTGCAGTGTGGGTGATGGGCCAGAACTGTGCCATGCACAACAACAGAGAGAGTGCCTCACACCTGATGACCAGGATTTTACCCACAATGTGCACCTCCCAAGGCTTTCTGCACGCCCCAGGCTCTCTGAACTGTGTGCCCAGCACTTTTGGGTAATCTGCCCTGACGGTGAAGGGAATGAAGGATCATTCAGGCCAGATCCCAAAGGACATGGCCTCACTCTTGTCTCGATTTACCGTGGCTCCCGAGGCCAGTTTGAAAGGGTCACAGATGCTCATGAACCTGCGCACTGACACTGGGGCTGAGCAGAGATTGGTGACATCGTTATCGGACAGGGACGCTTTGACCTGCAGGCCCGCTCTACCTGGAATAATCACACTTCTCAGGCTCACATCCTTCCTGATGGACTCAGCAAAGGGCTCGATAGAGTGGGCAGCCCTGCCAGACCCTGGATCTGATGGGTAAGCTCTGTGATTCCCATACGCAGATTGAGACTGCGCTGATGATGTCGGTGTAGATCTGTCGGGCCCAATTGCAGATTCTCTCCCCAAAGCCCATTTTATAAAGCACATCCCACATGTTGGTCTGCAATATCCTGCCAAAGGCCTTCTCTTGGTCCAGGCTGATGAGGCAGGTATCCACCCCTCTGTTCTGCCTGCCGGTGATCGTATCCCTCGGAGCACGAGGCTCTCAGAGATCGTCCTGTCCCCTGCAGCACAGGTTTGGTCAGGGTCAGTCACCAATCGCAGAGCAGACCTGACCCAGTTACAACTGACTGAGACAGGATTTTGTCGGCTACATTCGCCAATTATATTGGTCGCTGCTTTCTAACTTCCTCCCTCAATCCCTTCCACTTGCAGGTCAGGGTGATGATACCATTCCTCATGGATTCGCTCATAGTACCTGACAGAAGCATACTGTCGTACAGCTCCAGCAGGCCCTGGCCAATCAACTCCCAAAGAGCTGAATACAACTCGGCTGGAAAGGCACCACTTCCCAGAGTTTTATTCTTTTCGAAGGCCTTCTCCAGCTCATCCAGAGATAATGGTTGGTCCAGGCTCTCCTGCTTGGTGTTGTCTAAGACCCCCAGGATCGAGGACAGGAATGTCTGGGTGTCATTGCGCTGGCTGTGGTCAGAGTGTCATACGGACTGGCTTGAAAGGATTTGCTGAGCTTCAGGATGTCTGATTGAGACAAACTTATCGAGCTATGTTCATCCTTCAGGCTGCTGAGCACAGAGCTCTCCTTTAGCATCTTCAAGAAGACGGAATGTGAACACATCTCATTAGGTCACATGCAGCTTGAAAGGGCACTGATTTGGCCTCCATTGGAATACTGTATCTAATTCCAGTCTCCCTGCTGTGGGAAGGATGTTGTGAAACCGGAAAGGGTTCAGAAAAGATTTACAAGGATGGTGACTGGGTTGGAGGGTTAAAGCTCAAGGACGAGGTTGAATAGACTGGGTCTATTTTCCCTGGAGCATCAAAGGCTCAGGGATGACCTGATCGAGATTAGTAAGAGCATGAGAGGCATGGATAGGGTTTATAGACATTGTCTGTTCCCTGGGGTGGGAGAGTCCATAACTGGAGGGCATAGGTTTAAAGTAACAGGGGAAAGATCTAAAAGGGACTTAAGGTACATTATTTTCATGCAGAGGGTGGTGTATGTATGAAATGAGCTGCTAGAGAGAGGATTGGAAGCTGGTACAATTTCAACATTTAAAAGCCATCTGGGTGGGAAAATGAATAGGAAGAGTTTAGAGGGATATGGGCCAAATGCTGGCAAATGGGACTACATTTATTTAGGATATCGAGTCAGCATGAACAAGTTGGACCAAACGGTCTGTTTCAGTGCTGTCTGTCTCTGACTGTTGTTCTCTCTTGCTCCACAGTGCAGACCCTGAACCGCAAGATTATCTTGGAGGCCTCCAAGGCAGAGAGTGGGGCTTCCTGCCTCCATACCTCCTGGGGCTCCTTCGTGACATTGACCCGATTGTCTGGAGTAAGAGTAGGTTTTGCACGGGTTTCTGGAGTTTGAACAGTTTTGCCCAACTCTCTCTCACCTTCTGAACACTTTTCAGGACAAAGAACTTCTTGGTGTTCGCTTTGACTGCCTCCCACCAAGTGCAAAAAGGGTCTTCATCGTTCTCCACCCTGTGTGCTCTCTTTTGAGCTTCTTAATGTTTTTCTGGGGTCAGCTTCCATGTTCCCTTGCCAGCCCGCTGGTCATCCTGTAGGTGACAGTCTTCCAGCAGGAGGCAGTAGTCAGAGAAGAACACCGGCTTGACTTCAATGGATATGATCGAGGACGTGTGGGCGCAAACAGGAAATCTATCCAATGGGTGGATAGACCCGTCTGGCTATGACCAGGCGTTTCTACTCTATGCTCAGTCTGCAGGGGTGCTGAAGATGTTATGCAGCTTGGCAACTTTAACCGTTTCCATCAGAAATCGGGACGTCGAGTCCAGTTCACTGTCATACCCTCCATATTGTACATTCGTGCCGATGATGCAGCTGAAGTCTCTGGCCAGAATGACTGGCCTGGACATCACCAGCAGCAGTGGAAGCAGGACGGCCAACCCCTCACTCTTTCCCAGTGGGGTCTCCATGTTAATTACTCCGGGAAGCGTTTCTCTATGAGCCTGGCCTGATCTACACATCTCCCACAAACTATATGGTAACTGTAAACAGTCTTAAAGTGAGCCCGATTGATTCACCCTCCTATCAGTAACTTGCCAATGATTACTGCCTGTTTCACAGTCAGTCTTGTCTGATCTTCTCTTCCTCTGAGTGAATCCTTTCTGTCCTCTTCCATTCAGCCCGTGCCTTGGAGACTACAGCCAGATTCCCCTTTCATTGCATTTCATTCTCCTCACTGTCTCGGTGCTGCCACATACATCACCTGTCACTGCATTTCCCTCTGTGATAGTTCTTGTGAAACCCATCCCCCTTCCTGCCCCACCTTCCAGCTGCAATGTTGGAAGATCACCACATTGGGCATTGCCATTCGTGCTCCAGCTCATTCATATTTCTTCACCAAACAGAAACACAACTCATCAACAAGAGTAAGTGGCAGGCAAATGAGATACATCAGACATCTAAAAGCAGTTTGTTGTTCAAAAGTGGAACTAACTTTAATTTGTATGCGTACAATAGAATCAGGAAGAATAATACATAAATAGCATGCAACTCATTTCACTGAACACATTTGTGCAAATAAATAATATCTCTGCAGTTCAACCAACTCCAACAGCATAACATTAGAGACAGAACATTTGGAAATGATACAGAAATTTCAGATACTAATGATTTAAAGAGGAGTACAGATTAAGATCGGGGAAACTGAACATGGTGTACACACTAAAATCCATTTCGCAATTGGAATGCCTCATTCAGGCAATTACATCTCTCTCCCTCAGTCTCAAATGGTCTTCTTCCCATTCGATTTTCTTTTACTCTCTGGGCCACCCCCAATAAGCAGTTCCCTTCCCTCCCCAGTTTAGCCTCATGCCTTCCTTTACACTGGTATGGAATGGTATCTTTCTAGTGCGTTTGATTTTCGATGAACACACCGCACTGGTTTGTGACCAGGTCGGCCAGTTGAACCTCACAGAATATGAGTTGCCTGATTGTTCCATATTAACAGCCCAAATCAGGGAGCCCTGCCTGACAGATAAGAGGTGTGAGCATCAGAGATGCTGACACCCTGTCAACTATCTCTGAATGAGGCAGTGCTAAAGTTGAAGACAGTTCATTTGTAAATAAAAGTTGAATTGGAGATCGACACTGGCCTCCGTGTATTTAAAATACATCTCCAGCACTAGGTTTGAATATTATTGTTATCCTTTTGTTATCAAACATCTCTGTGTGCAGTGATCAGCAGGGTTATAACATGGAGATGTGGGAACAGGTTTGTTTAGATTCCCTACAGTGTGGATACAGGCCCTTTGGCCCAACAAGTGCACACCAAACCTTGGAGCATCCCACCCAGACCCACGCCCCTGAACACTACGGGCAATTTCGCATTGCCAATCCACCTAGCGTGCACATCTTTGGACTGTGGGAGGAGACCGGAGCACCTGGTGGAAACCCACGCAGACACAGGGACAAGGTGCAAATTCCACACAGACAGTTGTCTGAGGCTGGAATTGAACCTGGGTCCCCAGTGCTGTGAGGCTGCAGTGCTAACCGCTGAGCCACCGTGCCGCCCCATATCGTGTTGCTTTTGCACAAACTTCGATGAAGAGGAAAATGCCACTGATAATGGGAACTGCAGATGCTGGAGAATCCAACATAAAGTGTGGAGCTGGATGAACACAGCAGGCCAAGCAGCATCTCAGGAGCACAAAAGCTGACATTTCGGGCCTAGACCCTTCATCAGAGAGGGGGATGGGAGAGGGAACTGGAATAAATAGGGAGGGGGGGGGATGCGGACCGAAGATGGAGAGAAAACAAGATAGGTAGAGAGGAGAGTACAGGTGAGGAGGTAGGGAGGGCATAGGTCAGTCCAGGGAAGACAGACAGGTCAAGGAGGCAGGATGAGGTGTGGCTTGAGGTGGGAGGAAGGGATGGGTGAGAGGAACAACATCTCAGGGAGGTGGAAACAGGCTGGGCTGGTTTTGGGATGCAGTCGGGGGAAGGGAACAGCTGGGCTGGTTTTGTGATGCATTAGGGGGAGGGGAAGAACTGGGCTGGTTTTGGGATGCAGTTGGGGAAGGGGAGATTTTGAAGCTGGTGAAGTCCACATGGATACCATTGGGTTGCAGGGTCCCCAAGCGGATTATGAGTTGCTGTTCTTGCAACCTTCGGGTGGCATTATTGTGGCACTGCAGGAGGCCCATGATGGACATGTCGTCTAAGGAATGGGAGGGGGAGTTAAAATGGTTCGCGACTGGGAAGTGCAGTTGTTTGTTGCGAACCGAGTGGAGGTGTTCTGCAAAGCGGTCCCCAAGCCTCTGCTTGGTTTCCTCAATGTAGAGCGGGTCAGGAGTGAGGGGGCAGGTCACTGTGAGGGGGTCAGGACTGCAGGGGCAAGTCACTGTGAGCGGGTAAGGACGGAGAGGGCAATTCGCTGTGAGCATTTCACTCAGTCACTGCGTCCCATTTCACTCAGTCACTGCATCCCATTTCACTCAGTCACTGCATCCCATTTCACTCAGTCACTGCATCCCATTTCACTCAGTCACTGCATCCCATTTCACTCAGTCACTGCATCCCATTTCACTCAGTCACTGCATCCCATTTCACTCAGTCACTGCATCCCATTTCACTCAGTCACTGCATCCCATTTCACTCAGTCACTGCATCCCATTTCACTCAGTCACTGCATCCCATTTCACTCAGTCACTGCATCCCATTTCACTCAGTCACTGCATCCCATTTCACTCAGTCACTGCATCCCATTTCACTCAGTCACTGCATCCATGCTGCATGGCCCATGCTATGTATAAATGTGGCATAAATCCTTACTTGTATGTTCATTTCCTCTTGTAATAACATGTGGCATCAGTAGCATCCTTCATCACTTGCATTTCATCGGAAAGCCTGGTACAAACACCAGATAACATGACAGTCCGAACAGAACGCTTTTTCCAATGCTTTCAACATATAGTCATGTGTGTCTCAGTGAATAAAAATCCTCCTCATTTTACCGCAATTAAATCTCATAATAAAGGGAGTATGTCTGAAAGTCGTCTCATCCGAAGGAAAACAGACTTCCTCCAGGAAAGCTGCTAAAATATATCAAGAAAAATACATATGAAATGATTCTAGAAATTTCTGCAACACAAAGATCAAAGGAAACAATAGTTTGATGAACACACTGTTAAGTGTTGCACTTACAAATCACATTTTGGAAAACAAACCACACTGATTTTCTACTTTATAAAAAAAAATTGTTCCAAGTCTTCATTATGCAGCAGAGAACTGAAAAGGTGTAGACTTTTAACCTGCATAGAAAGTATGTGCGGAAGTTAAAACAAACAAAAAAAGCCACTTCTGTCCGAAAAAGACAATATTATATTACAAAAAGGCAGGAAAGTTGGAGAATGCAGCATCATGCTTCCTGCAGAGATCAAGTTTTGTCTGTGTCGTAAAAAACAAAAGAACTGTGGGCACTGTAAATCAGCAACAAAAGCAGAACTTGCTGGAAAAGCTCAGCAGGTCTGGCAGCATCAGTGAAGAGTGAGATCTGACGAAGGGTCACAGGACGCGAAACATTAACTCTGACATTGTCTACGTCATAGTGAGTTATGTCTATTGCTTCAGCAAAATCCAACCAACTCTGAATGAAAATCAATGCTGAAGAAATATCCAAAACATCCGCTGTCCACGTTGTGGCTTCCTCTACATTGGGGAAACGATGCAGAGGCTTGGGGACCGCTTTTCGGAACACCTACGCTCAGTTTAGAACATAGAACATAGAACATAGAACAGTACAGCACAGAACAGGCCCTTCAGCCCACAATGTTGTGCCGACCATTGATCCTCATGGATGCACCCTCAAATTTCTGTGACCATATGCATGTCCAGCAGTCTCTTAAATGACCCCAATGACCTTGCTTCCACAACTGCTGCTGGCAACGCATTCCATGCTCTCACAACTCTCTGCGTAAAGAACCTGCCTCTGACATCCCCTCTATACTTTCCACCAACCAGCTTAAAACTATGACCCCTCGTGCTAGCCATTTCTGCCCTGGGAAATAGTCTCTGGCTATCGACTCTATCTATGCCTCTCATTATCTTGTATACCTCAATTAGGTCCCCTCTCCTCCTCCTTTTCTCCAATGAAAAGAGACCGAGCTCAGTCAACCTCTCTTCATAAGATAAGCCCTCCAGTCCAGGCAGCATCCTGGTAAACCTCCTCTGAACCCTCTCCAAAGCATCCACATCTTTCCTATAATAGGGCGCCCAGAACTGGACGCAGTATTCCAAGTGCGGTCTAACCAAAGTTTGCAAGAAACAACTGCACCTCCCAGTCACTAACCATTTCAACTCCCCCTCCCATTCCCGAGAGGACATGTCCAACCTGGGCCTCCTGCAGTGCCATAATGACGCCACCCCAAGGTTGCAGGAACAGCAAATCATATTCTGCTTGGGAACCCTGCAGCCCAATGCTATCAGTGTGGATTTCACAAGCTTCCAAATCTCCTGTCCTGCCACTGCATCCCAAAACCAGCCCAGCTCGTCCCCGCCTCCCTAACCTATTCTTCCTCTCACCCATCACCCCTCCCACCTCATACCGCACCCCTATTTCCCCTCATCCCGCTCCCTTGACCTGTCCGGCCTCCCCAGACTGACCTATCCCCTCCCTGCCTCCCTACCCATACTCTCCTCTCCACCTATCTTCTCCTCCATCCATCTTCCATCCGCCTCCCCCTCTCTACCTATTTATTTCAGAACCCGCACCCCCTCCCCATTTTCTGAAGAAGGTTCTCGGCCCGAAACGTCAGCTTTTGTGCACCTCAGATGCTGCTTGGCCTGCTGTCTTCATCCAGCTCCACACGTTGTTATCTCGCATGCTCCAGCATCTGCAGTTCCCATTATCTCTCCAAAACAAAGGCTGCTGTCTTTCAAAACCCAATCTCAGATTTTGAAGATAGTCCTGACCCTGAAAAAAATACCAAATATGTATAAACAGGAAAACTGGAGGTGAAACCATTCAAAAAATTTTCATTGGCACAACAAATGTTCCAACTGTAAAAGCAGGTTAAGCACCTGTATATAAGGAAACTGTACTCAAACTTTAAACAGACACTTACAGCCAACAAATGTGAGAAATATCCATTTCTTGCTGGATTACCAATTTTGCTGTTGGGAAAATAGGCCTAGGCTTAGCAATGTACATTCAAACAAGATAGCACCCTCTCAGAACTCAACACTCACAGTTGTAGAGTTCTGTTTTCACAGGTTGGAGTATAATAGCATCAAGCACAATACACCAAATCTTCTTTGGTGCCTTTTCCTTCCATAAAACTGCTTTTAGTAGATGTGCACAGAATTCATTTTATACACATTGAACAGTTGCTAAGTTCAAGACGCCAGTTCCAGCACTTGGACTTGCATCTGCTTCATCATCAAAACAGAACAAAATAAAGACCCACTCCTTCTAAGTCACGTTTTCCATTTTTAGTGACAAGGTGAAGTGCGAGAACTGCTCACTTGATGTTAAAATCTCTTAAGTATGGACCTATATATTTCAATTCTGTGAAATATGTGGAATGAGTTCGAGAGAAGGATTAATTTTGTTGCGCTGGGAGAGAGCTGGGACAGTTAAAATAGGTTGAATGGCCTCCTCCCATGCTAAAAATGTCCATAATTGTTCTTGGCCCTGCTAAATTCAAGTGGCCATCCTTTCATTGTGACTGTGAGACGCAGCATGTTACGATAGATGGCAGAATGAAGAAATCCTTTGTTATTCATGAACTTTTCAGCACTCGGCATTCTTCTGAAGTCAAATGTTCGATATGTACCTGTTGCACTGACTTGGTTCCAAACAGTTATAATGTGGAGGTGCTGGTGTTGGACTAGGATAGACAAAGTCAGAAGTCACATGACATCAGGTTATAATCTGACAGGTTTATTTGAAATCACACAAGCTTTGGGAGTGCAGTCCCTTCATCAGGTGCGGTCAGGGAGGAAAACACACAGTCACACAATTGATAAGCAGACAGATCAAAACATCATACAACTGGTGTGAGTGGAGTGTCAGATAATAAGTCTTCATCCAGGATGTTTGTTGGTTTGCAGATATTTTGTTGAAGAAACACACAACTTGTAGTTACAGTCAGTGTGGTATCTTATAAATTCTTGCTTTTGAAATAAAGGTTAAAACTCTAAGACAGATTCTGAACACAAGCCTCGAAACTACAAGTCAGAGTCTGACCTGAGATGTCACCTTTTGTACATTCCTGTTGCGTTGCCTGATTATCATGACAACACAGCACTGACATGGACTTTATAAACGCTTTACTTGCCTCTAACACTCTTGGTACCTGCATAGAGTTATTATCTGACACTCCACTCACGCCAATTCTATGATCATTTGATCTCTCTGCTGATAAGCTGTCTCTCTCTGTGGTCACCTCACTAACTGCACCTGATGAAGGGGCTGCACTCCAAAAGCTTGTGTGATTTCAAATGAACCTGTTGGACGACAAGCTGGTGTTATGTGACTTCTGACTTCAAACAGTTATAGAATGTGTTTTCAATCCTATCGTGACTTGACAATAAGTCAACTTCTTAAAATTTATAAAATGAGAATGTCAAGTGAAGTATGTCGAACCTTGAGCGCTTAAAAAAGGAAATATTACAACCATAGTCTAGTCAGACAGTAAAGACAGAAGGAATGATTTCATCGACTGTGTCTGACACCACACAATTAATCCCCCTGATGGAAGAAAGGTTGGCTGCGTTCTCTTTCTTCAGGAACATCCAGCTAATACCACCTTCCCACTGCTTGTTTTATTCATCTGGTGATCCACTGAATTCCTTGCAGTCTTGGTCAAACCTTCATGTAATTTATTTAAATTTTCAAGAAAATAAATTTAACTTCATATTCCACAATTTTAACATCTCCTTTCAAGGTTTGAACGGTTCACTTCGTACAGTGCACATGTTGTGTCAATAATTGGAGAACATGGTGGAAAAATCAAGATATATTGACAAGTAAACAAATGGCTAACTTCTGTTTCCTTGTCAGTAATGCCTTTTGCACAGAACATAAAGTTGCGCAACTATGTCGAGATAACAATTTCAAACTGGGAAGACCACTTTGTGGTCCCCACACCAATCTCTATTCACGACCTACTGATTGCATTACTCTGCCTTGGCAACAATGTAATATTACACTTGTCTCAGCACAACCTTGGCATCTTGTTTATCCCATGATGAACGTCCGACCACACATTCATGCAATCCCTAAAGCTGTCTCTTGACATCTTTTCAATCCTGCCAACCTGTCTCTTGTCTCGGCTCATTTGCAGTGAAACCTTCACCTGGAACTACTTCACTTCTGGACCTGACAATTCCAATGCATTCCCTGATGGAGACCCACATTTGTCCATTGAACACTTGAGGTCGTCTAAAACTCCACTGCCTGAGCCTCAACTTGAACCAATTCCTATTCTCTGTACTTTCCACCTGACTGATACCATTAACAGTAATTTTATTAAATTCTCATTTTTGTTTACAAATCGTGACTTGGCTATGCCTATCGCTATTTTGGTAATCTCCACCAGTCCAACCATACTTCAGGATAACTGCACTCGTCTAATTATGTCCTCTTGCCCACTCTTGATTTTAAACGGCCCACTACTAGTTGCCAAACATTTAATTGTGTCGGCTTCAAACCCAAGAAGAGACTTCCTACACCTTCAGCGAGCAAACTCACATCCAGAACCTCAACCCAAGCAACAAATCCTCTCAAAACTCGCTAACTTCCTACACCTCTTAGCCTCTGTACATTTCCTCTTTTAAGGCACTTTTTCAAACAATCCTCTTTCATCAAGCTCTTGATCATCTGAACTAACAACTTAATAAGGCTCAGTTGTATTCTGGGATCGTTAACACTCCAATCACACGCCTTCAAAGTTTCCCTCCATTAAAGAGATTTTACAAGTGGTTGAAGTCATTGCCAAGCAGAGGGGGACGAATTGGGGAGTTATTTCAAAGAGCTCCGATATGCCAAACGACCTCCTTCCACACTGGCCAACTTTGATTGTACAAAAACAAAAATGATTTTCAGACTTGGGAAGATCCCTCAAAAATGTCACAAGTAACCAGCTTTTGGGCAGAGTCGAGCTGCTGAGATGATAGACCAGGGTTTAGGGGTACCAGGAGTGATAATATGCTGAACACAACCAAATTTTGAGGTTGTAGAATGATGTGGTCTTCGGCATTTTTGACACTTGGACCATTTTCCTTCCTTTCCACAGAACAAGTCAAATAGTGGCAGCACAATGTTGCATGGCCACTCAAGCTTGCTCCACTGTCGATGATGATTGTGGCTGGTCTTCCACATCAATTCAACTTTGGCTCATATCTCATCCTCTTTTCAAAACATCGATCTATTCACGTGTAGTATCCCTCTCGCTAACTTAATGAGAATTCATTCCAATCAATGAACTCCTAACGCTGACCCACCCCAGGTCAAAAAATTCAGCTGAGATCAGGAACTGATCTCGCCTGGATGGCTGAGCTGGCTTTTAAAAAGTTTGCCGGTGAGACAGTCCCAGTAAGAAACATTCATTCAAAAAAAATAATTGCATGGATGGCTCTCCAATCCTAAACTCGATTCAAATTCAGTTGGTTTGTGATGCAGACTGATGCCCTGCAGAGAGGGCTCAATTGCCACACCAGTGAGCTGACCACAAAGGGTCTTCGCCTCAACCCCTCTACTTCCCTGAGGCATGGTGATCTTCAGGTTAAATCATAACCAGTTGTCTCTCTCGAAGGAGTCGCCAAATGGCGTGCTAAGACTTTACCTTGAACCCTGATAACATGGCAACAAGCAGATAACTCAGCTGATGTCACTGACTAATAGAATCCTCAACTATACTAATATTAATGATGTGATATCATCAGAAGGCATGCTCAACTAAGTTTTAATTTGCAAATTAAGTTAACAACCATTCAATCAATATTACTGAAGTACTCATATTACTGATCGTCTCGATACAACATTGTGGTTACATCTGTTCATAAGTGAAGTGTAATGTAATTGCACTTACTGTGGTTTTATCAATGTGATCCTGCAATGAGTCAATAAGCAGGTCACTCACAGGTTGCCAATCAGTGTGGACCCCCTCAGCTGTTATCACATGAGCCTCAAGATCATCCAGAACTTTCTGCAGTTCTTGAAGTTTCTCCAACGCCTTTTCCACCTGTTTCTGCCAGTTGCTCGCACGGATTTTCAGTTGTTCCCAATTTTCCTTCACTTCTATTGACTGTTTGCGGACAGCTTTGGCAATTCTCTGGGCTCTCTCTTCCGGGGCAGGTTCTGGAAATATGCAATGCAAATAATTTATCAACTATTCATGATTTTGATCGATAGATTTTCTTTCTAATCCCCTTTCCTTTAAAAGGTCTCTCTGGACTTTCTCCTGAAATTGGGAGAAATAGTATAAGACGAAAGATTTTGGTACAGGCACATCAATGATAAATTCTGTAATTAGCTGGCAGGTCGCGGAGCCATTAACAGAGAATCACAGAGAACCAATACAAAGCCAAATAAAATTCTGCAGATATTTGAAATTTGTCACTACCAAGGAAACTTTAAAGAAGGAAAAGGATTAGTGACTAAATGGGTACAATTCTCAACAAAAGATTTGAAAAATCCTTTCAGGATATCTTTCATAGCTATGAGACAAACATCCAACACAAACCAACTTTCATCTTTCAGGACTGGCAAGTTAGAATGATAAACCCAAAGTCTACCCTGCATAGTTCGCTCTGGAACTCACCTCATGAGGTTGTTAAGAGATGTAGAGATAACAAAGTGTGCAGCTGGATGAACACAGCAGGCCAAGCAGCATCTGAGGAGCACAAAAGCTGACACGTTGGGCCGAGACCTTTCATCAGAAAAGGGGGAGGGGGAGAGAGTTCTGAAATAAATAGCGAGAGAGGGGGAGGCGGATCAAAGATGCACAGAGGAGAAGATAGGTGGAGAGGAGACAGACAAGTTAAAGAGGTGGGGATGGAGCCAGCAGAGGTGAGTATAGGTGGGGAGGGAGGGAGGGGATAGGCCAGTCCGGGGAGGACTAACAGGTCTCCGGGGCGGGAAGAGGTTAGGAGGTAGGAAATGGGGGTGGGGTTTGAGGTGGCAGGATGGGATAGGTGGGCTGGTTTTGGGATGCAGGAGGGAGAGGGGTGATTTTGAAGCTTGTCAAGTCCACATTGATACCATGGAGTGCAGGGTTCCCAAGCGCAATATGAGGTGCTGCTCCTGCAACCTTCAGGTGGCATCGTTGTGGCACTGCAGGAGGCCCAGGATGGACATGTCACCTGAGGATTGGTAGGGAGAGTCGAAACAGTTCGCGACTGGGAGGTGCAGTTCTTTAGTGCAAACTGAGCACAGGTGAAGCGGTCCCCAAACCTCTGTTTGGTTTCCCCGATGTAGAGGGGGCCACAATGGCAACAGTGGATACAGTCTACCACATTAGCAGATGTGCAGGTAAACATCTGTTTGACGAGGAAATTCTTCCTGGGGCCTGGGATGGGGGTGAGGGGGGGTATCGGGACCAGTGAATTTTAAACGTTGTGATGACAACATTTATGGATATGCAGGGAAAAGTGCTGGGTGTAGGGAGTGCTAGAGGGGAGTGTGGAGCAGATAAGGGGGTCACCTAAGGGTGATGGGAAAAATGTCTTTGGTGGTGGGGTCGGATTGCAGATGGCAGAAGGGTCGGAGGACGACGCATTGAATCCAGATGTTGGTGGGGTGGTACGTGAGGGCGAGGACGACACTGTTTTGGTAGTTATTATGGGGTGCGGGTGTGAGGGATGAGTTGTGGGAAACGCGGGTGACACGGTCGAGGGCGTTTTTGACCACTGAGGAGGGGCAAGTTCTGGTCCTTGAACAACCCTCAACAGTTTCTCTTTCAATTCCTCCCACTTCCTACAGACAAAGGGGGTGGCCAGGGTAGCCAAATGGGCCCAAGCTATGCCTGCCTCTTTGTAGGTTACATGGAACGCTCCCTCTTCCGTACCTACACTGGCCCTCAACCCCACCTCTTCCTCCGTTACATTGATGACTGTATCGGCACCGCCTCGTGTTCCCACAAGGGGCTCTAACAGTTCATCCGCTTCACCAACACCTTCCTCCCGAACTTCAAGTTCACCTGGACAATCTCTGATACCTCTCTCTCCTACCTGGACCTCTCTATTTCCAACCACTGAGAAACAAATATCCATTTCAACTCCACCAATTCCCACAGCTACCAAGATTACACCTCCTCTCACCATATTCCTGCAACAATTCATCCCCTATTCCCCATTCCTTTGCCTCTGCATCTGCACTCACAGGATGAGGTATTCTATTCCTGTATATCTCAGATGTCCTCATTTTTCAAAGACCACAACTTGCCCCGCTCTGTGGTTGATAACGCCCTCGACCGTGTCTCCAGCATTTCCTGCAACAAATCCCTCTCACCCCACCCCGCAACAACAACCAAAACAAAGTCTCCCTCGTCCTAACGTACCACCCCACCAACCTCCGGATACAACGCAGCATCCTTCGAAACTTTCAGATTCTCTGGGAGGCTACGGAGGAGGTGGCGGAGCCTTTGGCCTTGATCTTTGAGTCCTCATTGTCTACAGGTTTAGTACCAGAAGGCTGGAGGGTTGCACATGTTGTGCCCTTGTTCAAAGAGGGCAGTAGAGATGACCCAGGTAATTATAAACCCAGTGAGCCTTCCGTCTGTTGCAGGAAAAGTTTTGGAAAGGATTATAAGAGATAGGATTTATAATCATCGAACAAGCACCAATTTGATGGGAGATAGTCAACATGGATTTGTCAAGGGCAGGTCGTGTCTCACAAGCCTCTGAGTAATTTTGGAAGGTGACCAAGCACGTGGATGAGGGTCGGGCAGTTGAC
Organism: Stegostoma tigrinum; assembly: GCF_030684315.1. Taxonomy (NCBI): domain Eukaryota; kingdom Metazoa; phylum Chordata; class Chondrichthyes; order Orectolobiformes; family Stegostomatidae; genus Stegostoma; species Stegostoma tigrinum. The sequence continues at coordinate 55,566,833 of NC_081374.1, read as the reverse complement.
GTGGTGGACATGGACTTCAGTAAAGCCTTCGATAAGGTTCCACATGGTAGGCTATTGGAGAAAACATGGAGACATGGGATTGATGGAGATTTAGCAGGTTGGATTAGAAACTGGCTTTGGCTAAGGAGGCAACCAGTGGTGGTTGATAGAAAATATTCAGCCTGGAGTCTGGTTACTACTGGTTTGTCTCAAGGATCTGTTTTGGGACCACTGCTGTTTGTCATTTTTATAAATGACTTGGACGGAGGCATTGGTAGATCGGTTAGTAAGTTTGCAGATGACACTCAAGTCGGTGGAGTGGTGGACAAGGTGGAAGAATGTTGCAGGTGACAGGTAGACTTGGATGAACTGCAGAATTGGGCGGAAAGCTGGCAGATGGACTTCAATGCGGATAAATGTGAGGTGATTCACTTTGGGATGAATAATAGGAAGGCAGAATATTGGGTCAATGGAAAGATTCTTGGCAGTGTTGCTGTGCAGAGGGTGTCCATCTATGTCGATCCCTGAAAATTGCCATCCAGGTTGATAGTGCTGTGAAGAAGGCTTACGGTGTTTTAGGTTTTATTGGCAGTGGGATTGAGATCCAGAGCAACTGTCCAAACAGCTGGTGCGGTCTCATTTGGAATATTGCGTACAGTTCTGGTCGCCCCATTACAGGAAGGATGTGGAAGCATTGGAAAAGGTGCAGAGGAAATGTTGCCTGGTCCGGAGCGAAGGTCTTCTGAAGAAAGGCTGAGGGACTTGGGTGTGTACTCATTGGAGAGAAGGTGGTTCAGAGGGGATTTAATAGAGACATACAAGATGATCAGTGGATGAGACAGGGTGGACAGTGTGGGTCTTTTTCCGAGGATGATGACGTCAGCTTGTATGAGCAACAGTGAGGGATAATAGAGTTGAGATAGATATCAGAGGCAGGTTCTTTACTCAGAGAGTGGTAAGGATGTGGAACCCCCTGCCTGCCAATGCAGTTAGCTCAGCCACATTAGGGGCATTTCAATAGTCCTTGGATAAGCATATGGATGATAATGGGATCGTGTAGGGGGATGGGCTTAGATTAGTTCACTGGTCCATCCACATCATCGCAATGAGCAAAAAAGCACACCGTTGTCTCTACTTCCCAGGAGGCTAAGGCAATTCCGTGTGCCCACAAGGGCAACTTTCACTCATGTACCACAGAAAGCATCCTATCTGGATGCATATCACAGCACGGTTCCTCTAGCAAAACAATCCCTAATTATTATGGCTCCTGCCTTTCTTCTTCCAGGCAGAATTGGTTCTGCTTTGTCGTAACTAATTTGGGAGAAAATCCACGCTCAGTCTAAGTTAATTCTTCCAACAATTCAGATACCATGGAATACTGAGCAATGAGTTGGTATGTGAGAAAAAGAGAGAGAGAGAGACAAAGCCAGAGAGGTTGGGGGGGGTGGGGGAGGGAGACAGAGACAGAGAGAGAGCGCGCGCGCGAGAGAGCAAGAGAGAGAGAGCGCGAGTGAGAGAGAGATGGGCGATGAGGGAGAGAGGGAGAGACAGACAGACAGAATAGGTGACACAATGTGAGTGTGTGAGCGCCTGCATCAGACAGTGAGAGAGATGTTGCTGGGGTGGAGATAGTTGAGAGTGTCGATCACCAACAATCTCTCCTGGTCCACCCAGATCGTCGCAATGGGCAAAAAAGCACACCAAATGTCTCTATTTCCCCAGCAGGCTAAGGTAATTTGGAGTGTCCGCAAGGTCAACTTTCATTCATGTACCAGAGAAAGCATCCTATCTGGATGCATGTCACAGCATGGTTTGGCAACAGCTCTTCCTCAGACCACAAGAAACTACAGAGTCATGAACACAGCATCGTCCATCATGCAAACCAGCCTTCCATTCGTTGATTCCACCTCTACTTCCCGCTGCCTCGGGAAAGAAACTGACATAATCAAAGGCCCTTCTCACCCGCCAATTACACTCTCTTCTCCCTTCTTCTGAAGGGAAGATGTAAAAAAAGTTTGTATACATGCGTGAAAAGATTCAACAACAGCTTCTTCACCGCTGTTATTGGACACCTGAATAGGACACTGAAAAGCTTAAATCTAATTTTGATCTTGCTCTCTGTGCATCTTCTCTGTAGCTGTCACTATGTTCCGTTTCACTCATGCGCCTTGTTTGATATCACCTGTCTATACTGCATGCAGAAGAAAACTTTTCACTGTACCTGGGCACATGTGACAATGATGACTCAAATCAAGATAATAAAATCTGAGGCTGGATGAACACAGCAGGCCAAGCAGCATCTCAGGAGCACAAAAGCTGACGTTTCGGGCCAAGACCCTTCATCAGAGATGCTGCTTGGCCTGCTGTGTTCATCCAGCCTCACATTTTATTATCTTGGATTCTCCAGCATCTGCAGGTCCCATTATCTCTGACTCAAATCAAATTGACTGTGTGCAAGAGAGAGGTGAGCATATGATTGTGCTCAAGAGTGCAAAGACAGTGCATGAAAGTGTGTGTGCGCGCACGACAGAATGTGTGTGCCAGTGACTGTGCTTGAGAGTGTGTGAAAGGGAGTTAGCACAAGAAGGGAGTGTTACAGCATGCATGAGGGAGTGAGTGTGTCTGTAAGTGTGAGTGAGCTTGACAGCAAGTGAATTTGCAAACCTAAGTGTGTGAGGGAGAGATTTGTGGTCGTGTGTGTGCACTTGAGAGTAAGAGCATTGGCAAAAGATCCTGCGACAGTGCATGCAAGTGTGCCACAGAATGTGTGCAAGACCGTGTACGACTGTGTGATAGTATGGAGTATGAATGAGTGAGAATGTGACAGAGTGTGCTCGTGAGAGACTGTGTTCCTGACTTTTTTTTGTGTGTGTGTAGTGTGTTTGTGCATGAGGGACAGAATATGCATGTGCAACATAGTGTGACTGTGAACCTCTGAGATAAAGACCGCAAGAGCGAGAGCGAGAGAGAGAGCGAGAGAAGAGATGAGTAATGAGAAATCATGAGTGGTCAATACCTGGAGGAAATAAAGAACAACGTGTGAGTGTTAAGAGAAGCCGCTGGATGTAATATGGAGGCTATTGTTTTATTGATTGTACTAAATGAAAAGCAAGTGTCACCTCTCAGTGTCAGTGGACAGGAGATGCGCATTAGAGAAGGAGATATAGTCAGCCTTGTGAGAGACAGCAGACAAGTTGCAAATGCATAGAAACTGACATTAAAGCTTTCTTGTCAATGTGTAAAGAGGTGAGACAAATATGACGAGTCAATATTGTACCTTTGCACTCAGTAAAATCATAGAATCATGAATCAGAGAACCCTTACAGTGTGGAAACAGGTCCGTCAGCCCAACACGTCCACGCTGCCCCTCACAGCATCCCACCCAGACCCATCCACCTATAACTCACCTAACCCACACATCACTGAACACCTTGGGAAATTTAGCACGGCCAATCCACCAACCTTGCACATCTTTTGACTGTGGGAGCAAACTTGAGCACCCGGAGAAAACCCATGCAGGCACATGGAGAATGTGCAAACTCCACACAGAAAGTCACCAAAGGGTGGAATTGAGACAGTGGTGTTAACCAGAGCCACTGTGCTCTATATTATGCGAATTCAGCTGCAAGCATTTTTTTTTCAAGAAGGGAAACTTACCATCGTCACAGGATTAGAGTGGTTTCAATCTTCTATCAGCTTTGAGAACCTTATCCATATCTGCCTTCACAAGGGCAAGGTGTTGGTAATGGTGTGAGACCGGTTAGTATGCAGCAGCTCGCCATGCAAAAAATTAACGGCACTTTCATTGCTTTTTTCCTAGGGGCATAACAGAAAGACAAGAACATGAAAAAATCCTGAAATCTTTCTCCAATTTCAATCTCAAAGGGACCATCCGTTCCTCAAAAGTCATAACCAAACTGAACATGGGCCTCCTGCAGTGCCACAAATGATGCCACCCCAAAGTTGCAGGAACAGCAACTCATATTCCGCTTGGGAACCCTGCAGCACAATGGACATGGCTGACAGCTCTGTCAACCACGAATGCAAGGAATGCTCAGTTGAGGAAGAATGCAGACATTTCGGAATCCCTCCAGCAGAAGATGATATCATTAGAACAAATGGATCTGTCTGGACAGTCCTGTTTGTAGATTTTGGGAAGTAAGACTCTATTGTTTGTCATCAAGGATATGGTTGAGTGATCATATTCAGACTGAAGAGGCCAAGAATGTGAGGCTGGAGAATGGGTGCAGAGCCATGCCTCTCGGAATTCCTGTGCGTGTCTATGCTTGGCTTGGGCTACTACGGTTACCTTGTCGCAGTGTCCTCTGAGAGGCGTGATTCTCCACCCATAATGCAACCAACAAACAGATCCAATTGGACCCCCACACACAAACCCATACAGATCAAAACCGGAAATGACAGTACTCATGGTAACAGACTGGACAGTGTCAATTCCAGACAGAGTAGAATAACATCGTTTCATTGGAGGCTGTACCGATGATGTCACCGATCATGGTGACGAAACGTCTGAATGAGAAGAAGCCAGCTCGGCGAGCAAGTTCACAACCTCAAACTGGCTGTTTTGAACTACCTTGTTCAAGAGTTTCAGTTTTGATTTTGAATGTTTAAAATGTTAAATCTCGCTCCCACATAGGGATGGAGGATTACTGTTAACAGCTGCATTCTAACTAATTCATATCGAATCATTATTGTTTTGACCAGTCTTCGGGTCAGGCTCCCTCGGTGACTGAGTCTCCCAAATTGTTAAGTTCCCTCGTGAAAGACTCCCCTTCTTCACACACACAACTAGATCCACCTCAGTTGGTACGAATTAAGCTGATTAAAAAGGATCTTTGTCTTGTGGATACCTTCCGATGTTTCAGAAGGAGTCAAGATAACTCAGGGTGACACGGTGACTCAGTAGTTAGTAACGCTACCTCACAGCACCAGGGACCCGAGTTCCATTCCAGCCTCGGATGACTGTCTGTGTGGAGTTTGCACATTCTCCCTTTGTCTGTGTGGGTTTCTGCTGGGTGCTCTGGTTTCCTCCCACAGTCCAGAGATGTGCAGGTTGGGTGGATTGGCAATGCTGAATTACCCACAGTGCCCACGGATGTCTAGGTTAGGTACATTAGCCATGGGAAATGCAGGCTGACAGGGATAGAGTAGGAGAATGGGGATGGGTCTAGGTGGGATGCTCTTTGGAGGCTTGCTGTGGGCTTGTTGAACTGAGTGGCCTGTTTCCACACTGGGGATTCTATAAAACTAGCTTCTCCTGAACTCGTGAGAGAGTGAGTTTATCAATTGCTAAATGCAAGAAGTCATAAGGCACCACAAATATGCACAAGTTTGAAACAAGAAATTTGCTCAAAAACCATAAAAGTTAAGAGGGATACGGATACTTCAGCCTTTGGATTGTTTGTGAAGAATATAAAGTGGGATGTTGTGGCCACTAAGTTGGGCGATCCCCGTAATGTTGATATGAATTCAGCAGTTAATTTTGAGATTCTTGTTGAAATTCTTTTGACCTTGTTTCCCTTTTGACATTGCCCAGGTTTGCAGAGCTCAGAGCAAGAGATTTTCTTTTCTTCTTACCTGCAGCATAGGGCGATGAAACGGCTGTCCCAGAGCCGTGACCTCCCCAACTCCTGAGACCACACGAGCACATTCACCCAGGAATACACACGGACTGAGACGAAAGAACTATCGGGATAACAATACTCAGCGTGGTACTGGAAAAGGCAGCATGTACAAACAGAAAACAGCTGTAAATAGTGTCAAGAGGTGAAATCAAGTGATAAAGCTAAATTCATGGCTCTTTGCTTGCGTGCTCATTGTATTCAGAACAAAATCAACAAATAAATAGCACATTTCTAGGTTGACGGGCATGATTTTATAGCTATTACAAAGACATGGTTACAAGGAGATCAACACTGGAGGTAAGTGCGCAGGGCTTTACGACATTCCAAAAAGACAGGCAGGAGGGAAAGTGACTGTAAGCGAAGAAATTAGTATGAGAGCAAGAAACGATCTTGGATCGGAAGATGTAGAATCCAATGTTATTTATTTGTTAATGGGAGGAGGACATCCCTAGCTACGCAGTGTTTATTGTCCATCCCTAATTGCCTAGGGGACAGTTCAAAGTCAATCATATTGCTGTGGGTCTGCAGTCACAGAAAGGCCAGATCATGGAAGGGTGGCAGTTTCCTTCCCTGAAGCACATCAGTGAACCAGCTGAGTTTTTCTGACATTTGGCAATGAATTCATGGTCATCATTATATTCTTAATTCATGATTTTCTTTTATATTGAATTCAAATTCCACCATCTGCTGTGCTGGAATTTGAACACAGGTCCCCAGAATGTTCTCTCAGTCTCTGAATTAACAGTCCAGCAATAATACCACTAGGCCATTTCCTCCCCCATCGTGGAACAAGAAAGCCTGTAGCTGATTCCCACTTGGGAAAAACAGTGAACCAGGAGCTTCTTAAATGGGCGATCGCATCTCCTTACATTTTAAGACAGCCATGGATAATCAGGACCTTGTGGGAAGGGATGAAATTGGGGGAGGGAAAATTACATCAGTGTTAGGTAGGAGCTGAGCAGTATTAATTGGGAGGAGCTTTTATTGAACAAGTCAACATTTGATATGTGGGAGTTATTTAAAGACCTACTCTTCAGTTCAGAACTGGCCTATTCCAGGGAAGGAGGAATGACATGGATGGCAATCTAAGGACATACGGACATAAGAAATAAAACAGGAGTAGGCCATCTGTCTCTTCCAGCTCGTTCCGCTGATCTTTTTTGCGGACTCAGCTCCACTTACCCTCCCATTCACCATCACCCTCAATTCCTTTCCTGTTCAAAGATCTATCTGTTTTGGCTTTCAAAACATTCAACAAGGGAACCTCAACTGTTTCAGTGGGCAGAGAATTCCACAGATTCACAACCCTTTGGATGAAGAAGCTCATCCTCAACTCAATTTTATATCTGTTGACACTTATTTTGAGGCTGTGCCCCCGAGTTGGAATTTCGCCCATCAGTGGAAACAATTTCCGATCCATTTGTTTCATAATTTTAAAAGTTTCTGTTAGATCACCCCTCATTCTTCTAAATTCCAGTGACTGCAATCCTAGTCTACTCAATCTCTCCCCGTACAGCAACATTTTTAATTCTGGAATCAACCTCGTGAACCTCCTTTGCACCCCCTCCAGTGCAAGTACATCCTTTCTCAAGTGAGGAGACTAAAACTGTACAAACTACTCCACACCAAGCCTCACCAGCACCCTATACAACTGTAGCATACCCTCCCGATTTTTAAACTGCATCACTCTCGCAATGAAGGACACTATTCCATTTGCTGTCTCAATTACCAGCCGCATCTGCAAACTACCTGATTCAGACACAAGGCTGCCCAGCTCACTCTGCGGAGCAGCATGCTACAATTTTTCACCATTTAAGCAAGACTCCATTTTTCCATAATTGCTACCAAAATGGATACCCTCACATCTACCATCATTGGACTCCATCTGCTAGACCCTTGTCCATTCACTTAAACTTTCTGCATCCTTCCGCAGATTTTCATTGTCCTCTTCAGACTTTACTCTCTCACTCATTTTAGTGTCATCTGTGAACATAGAAAAATACAGTGCAGAACAGGTCCTTCGGCCCTCCATGTTGCGCCAACCTGTGAACTAATCTAAGCCCGTTCCCTCACACTATCCCATCATCATCTATCTGCTTATCCAAGGGCTGTTCAAATGCCCTGAATGTGGCTGAGTTAACTGCATTGGCAGGCAGGGCATTCCATGCCCTTACCACTCTCTGGGTAAAGAACCTGCCTCTGACATCTGTCTTCAATCCATCACCCCTCAATTTGTAGCTGAGCCCCCTCGTACAAGCCAACATCATCATCCTAGGAAAAAGACTCTCACCGTCCACCCTGACTCATCTTTCTCTGATCGTCTTGTATGTTTCTATTAAAGGCCCTCTTAGCCTTCTTCTCTCCAATGAGGACAGACTCGAGTCGCTCAGCCTTCTCTCATAAGACCTTCACTCCAGACCAGGCAACATCCTGGTACATCTCCTCTGCTCCTTTTCCAATGCTTCCGAATTCGTCCCGCAATGGAGCGACCAGAACAGGTCGCACGAGCGTTTTGTGCAGTTGCAGCATGACATCACGGCTCTGGAACTCGATCCCTCTACCAATAAAGTCTAACACACCGTATGCCTTCTTCACAGCACTATCAACATGGGTGGCAACTTTCAGAGATCTATGCACATGGACGCCAAGGTCCCTCTGCACATCCGCACAACCAAGAATCTTTCCATTGGCCCAGTATTGTACCTTCCTATTATTCCTCCCAAAGCGAATCACCTCACATTGAACTCCATTTGCCACCTTTCCGCCCAATTTTGCACTTTATCCAAGTCTCCCTGCAACATGCGACATTCTTCCACATTGTCCACCACTCCACCGACTTGAGTGTCATTTGCAAACTTACTAACCCATCCACCTATGCCTGCGTCCAAGTCATTTATAAAAATGACAAACAGCAGTGGGCCAAAAACAGATCCTTGAGGCAGACCACGAGTAACCGGACTCCAGGCTGAATATTTTCCATCAAACACCACTGGTTGCCTTTTTCCCGAAAGCCAGTTTCTAATCCAAACTGCTAAATCTCCCTCAATCACATGACTCCGTATTTTCTCCAATAGCCTTCCATGTGGAACCTTATCAAAGGCTTTACTCAAGTCCATGTACACTTCGTCAACTGGCCTTCTCTCATCCACATGCTTGGTCACCTCCTCAAAATCTCCATGAGGTTTGTGAGACACGACCTCCCCTTAACAAATCCATGTTGACTATCTCCAATCAAATTGTTGCTTCCGAGATGATTATAAACCCTATCTCTTATAACCCTTTCCAAAACTTTTCCTGCAACAGACGTAAGGCTCACTGGCTGTAATTGCCTGGCTCATCTCTACTGCCCTTCTTGAACAAGGGCACAACATTTGCAATCCTCCAGTCCTCTGGTGTTAAACCTGCAGACAATGAGGACTCAAGGATCAAAGCCAAGGGCTCCGCCACCTCCTCCCGAGCTTTCCAGAGAATTCTCCGAAAAATCCTCTCAGGCCCAGGGGATTTATCTCGCTTCACACCTTCTAGAATTGATAACATCTCCTCCTTACTAACCTGAATCCTTTCAAGTCTAATAGCACGTATCTCAGTCGTCTCCTCGATGATATTCTCCTCTTCCTCAGTGAAAACAGATGAGAAATATTCATTTAGCACCTCTCCGATCTCTACCCGGTCCACACACAACTTCCCACTTCTGTCTTTGATTGGCCCTATTCCTACCCCAGTCATCCTTATATTCCTCACATACCTTGAGAAAACTTTACGGTTCTCCTCTATTCTACCTGCGAATGACTGCTCAGGACCCCTCCGTGCTCTTCTTAACTCTCTCTTTAAATCCTATCTTGCTCATCTGTAATTCTCCATCGCATCAACTGATCCATCTCATCTCAGCATCACATAAACCTCGCTCTTCTGCTTAACACGAGATACAATTTCTTTCGTAAACCACGGTTCCCCTACCTTATCACTGACCCCTGCCTGACAGGGACGTACCTATCAAGGACACGCAATATCTGTTACTTAAACCAGCTCCCCATTTCGATTGTCCCCATCCCCTGCATTTTCCTACCCCATTCTTTGCCTCCTAAGCCTTGCCCAATTATAATTGCCTTCCCCCATCTGTAAGTCTTGCCCTGTGGCATGTTCCTCTCCCACTCCATCGCTAAACTAAACGTAACCGAATTATGGTCACTCTCTCCAAAGTGCTCATCTACCACTAAATCAAACACCTGGCCTGGTTCACTGTCAAGTACCAGATCCAGTGTGGCCTCCCCTCTTGTCGGCCCTTCGACGTACCGTGTCGGGAAACGCTCCTGCGTGCATTGGACGAAAACTCATCCATCCGACGTACGAGAGTTACAGCATTTCCAGTCAATGTTTAGGAAGTTAAAGTCTCCCATAATGACCACCCTGTTCCTTTCACTCCTGCCCAGAATCGTTTTGCCAATCCTCTCCTTCAGATCCCTGGAACTTTGCAGAGGCCTATTAAAAAAACTCCCAGCAGCGTGGCCTCTCCTCTCCTGTTTCTGACATCAGCCCATACCACCTCAGTAGACCAGTCCTCCTCAAAAGTTTTTTCAGCCTCCGTTATACTGTCCTCGACAAACAAAGCCACACCCCTCCCTTTTTTCCCACCTTACCTGATCTTACTCAAAGATCTGAACCCTGGAACCTGCAACATCCATTCCTGACCCTGCTCTATCCATGTCTCCGTAATGGCCACAACATCGAAGCCCCAGGTACCTATCCATGCTGCAAGCTCACCTCGCTTATTCCGGATACTCCTGGCAGTCAAGTAGACACACTTCAATTCAGCTTGCTGTTTGCCAGCACACTCCTGTGACACTGAGATCCTGTCCATGTCCTCTCTATTCTCTTTCTCCTGTGTACTGAAACTACACCACAGTTTCCCATCCCCTTGCTAAGCTAGTTTAAACCCACCCGAACAGCACTAGCTAATTTCCCGCCCAGGATATTAGTGTTCCTCTGGTTCAAGTGGATACCGTCCTGTTTGTAGAGGTCCCACCTTCCCCAGAATGAGCCCCAATTGTCCATGTACCTGAAGCCCTCCCACCTGCAGCTTCCCTGCAGCCACGTGTTCAGCTGAAATCTCTCCCTGTTCTTTGCCTCGCTATCACTTGGCACGGGTAACAAACCAGAGATAACCACTCCGTTTGTTTGAGCTCTCAGCTTCCAGCGGAGCTCCCTGAAATCCTGCCTGACATCCCTATCCCTCTTTCTACCTATGTCGTTGGTACCTATGTGGACCATGGCTTGGGGCTTGTCACCCTCTCCCTTCAGGACCCCAAAGACACTATCCGAGATAACACGGACCCTAGCACCTGGAGGCAACGCACCAATCGTGAGTCTCTTCGGTTTCAAACAAGCCTTCTATCTGTCCCTCTAACTATTCAGTCCCCAATGACTAACACTCTCCTCCTATACCCCCTTCCCTTCGTTGCAAGAGCGACAGACTCTGTGCCAGAGACCTGCACCCCAGTCAGTATTGAGGTAATGCCTCATCGTAAGGAGGTCAGAATTGACCGAGTGGCAGATATTTAGAGGGTCAGTACTGAGGCAGTGCACAACCGTCAGAGGGTCAGTACTTCAGGAGAACCCCATTATCAGAAGGTCAACACGAATGGAGAGTCACATCGTCAATGGTTCAATCCTGAGGAACACTTCATTATCATAGGGTCAGTCCTGAGGCAGTGCTTCATTGTCAGAGGGTCAGTATTAAGGTTTAGAATTGAGGGAGTGCTATCTGATTATGTCACTCTGACAATGAGGCACTGCCTCAGGAATGAGCCTCTGACAATGAGGCACTTTCTCACTTCTGAATCTCTGACAAGGAAGCATTCCCTCAGTGCAAACCCTCTGTCTGGACCCGATGTCAATGAGGCACTCGCTGAGTACTGACCCTCTGACAAAGTTCCAATAGCTTACTACTGACCTTCTAATCATGTGCCCCCTACCCCATTTCTAAATCTGTTACATTGAGGGCACTGCCTCAGAACTGACACACTGGCTATAAGGCAGTCCGTAAAGACTGACCCGCTGATCATGAGGCTGTCCCTCAGTTAATGACCCTCTAAATATGAGGCACTCCCGTAATTCCGACCGTCAGGAGCTACCTCAATGTTGACTCACTGATACAGAGGCACTGCCTCCGAATTGACATGCTGACGATGGGGCACTTGCTCAGGACAGACCCTCTGATAGAGCTGCAGCTTTGATATTAGAGCAGTGATGCACCGCGAGCAGGTCAGTATTAAGGGAGTGCCACACAGTCAGTGGACCAATATTAGGGGAGTGCCACACTGTCAGAGGATCACTCTTAATGGAGTGCTGCACTTGTGGTGAGTGAGTACTGAGGCAGTGCAGCACTGCAAAGGGTCAGTAATGAGAGAAAGCTCCATTTTCAGAGGGTTAGCACAGAGGAAATGCTTAATCAGAGAGTTATTTCAGAGAGAGTGCTGTATTGTCAGAGTTTCGCACTGAGGGAGTATCACACAATCAGAGGTCCAATATTAAGGAAACAGTGCACTGTTGGAGGGTTGATATAAAGGGAGGGCTGCACTGTCAGAGGGTTAATGATGTGGGAGTGCTGAAATATCACAGAATCAGTCCTGAGAAGTGCTGCACATTCAGAGAGTTAGTGCTGAGGGAGTGGTCTAATGTGAAAAGATTGATATCAAGGGGCACTGCCGAAGGATCAGTAGTGCAATACTGTCAGAAAAACAATATTGAGGGAGTTCTGCTGTGTCAGTGGGTCAATATTACAGGATTGCTACACGATCCACGTATCAATGTCAGATGGTCAGTCCTGAGGGAGTGCTGCACTGTTGGAGGGCCAATATTGAGTGTGTGCGACACTCAAGAGGATCATTTTGTTGGACTTGTGCACTGTCAGAAGTTCAATTGTAAGCAAGTGCCACACTGGTAGCGGGTTAATATTATGGGAGTGCTGCACTGTCAGACGGTTAAAGATGAGGGAAAGCTCATCATCTGACAGGGCATCACTCCCTTCAGACGAACCCTCAGGCGGTGCAGCACTCCAACAAGTTAGTTTCAGAGGCATGTTGTCCCATCAAATTGACCCTCTGAGACAGGAGCATGCACTAAATATCGACCCTCTCACAATGCTGCACTGCCTTAATATAGGCCCTCTGGCAGGGCGGCTCCCTTTCAGTACACACCTTCCAACAGCACAGCACTCTCCCATCATTGACCCTCTGACAGTGCAGTACTCTCTTAATACTGAATGTGTCACACTGCTCGACACTGTTGGAAGGTCAATACTAAGAGTGGGCTGCACTGTTAGACAGTCAATGATGAGCTAGTGATGCATGTGCGACATTCCCTCAATTCTTATCCCATTACAATGAGGCACTGCATTAGTATGACCCTCTGACAAAGTAGCACAGCTTTAGAACTGACCCACTGATCATGAAGCTTTCCCTCAGTACTGGACCTCAGAGTGCTCCTCAGCCACAACACTGACTCTCTAATCCTGCAGTACTGTCTCAATTCTGACCTCAGTCCCGACCCTGTTACATTGACATTGCAGTTCTTCCTGACCATGGACACTCTGGCCATGGGACAACACTGTTGGCCCTGTTGCAGTGCAGAATTCACTGACACTCACCCTCTCCCATACCTTCAATACTGAATGTCTGATAGGACTGCGGGCAGCTGACTCTGACAGTGCAGCATTCTCTCAGTATGACCCTCTGACAGTAATTAGGGGACTGCTGCATTGTCAGAGAGTCAGGACTGAGGAAGAGCTGCACTATCAGAGGGCAAATATTAATGGAGTTGTGCACTGTCACAAATTCAATATTAACAGAGGGCTACACTGTCAGAGAATCAATGATGACGGGGCAGTGCGTTGTGAAAAGACCTGTAATAAAAGGCATGCGGCCTGTCAGAGGGACTAAACGGAGAGCTTCACTGTGAGGGGGCCAACATTAGTAAATGCTCCAGTCTCAGAGGGTCAATGTGATGGGAGAACATCTCTCTGACATGATCTTGTTGGCGGGTCAGCGCTGACGTAGTGCTGCGCCGTCCGAGGGGTCGGAGAAAGGGAGTGATGCACGACCAGGTGATCAGGGAGTGCTTAAGTGAGGGGGTCGTCAGCGATAAGTGGGTGAGCTCTGAGGGAGTGCAGCACAGTGTGGGGTCAGCACTGCGGGAGTGCTGTTCTGAGGGGGATCAGGACTGAAGGGGGTCCGCACTGAAGCAGGTCAGCGTTGAGGGAGTGCTGCACTGAGGGGTTCAGAATAAAGGGTATGCTACACTGAATGGGTCAGAAATGAGAGGGGGGTCAGCACTGAGGGAGAGCGGCACTTTAAGATGTTCAATATTACTGTGTCCTGCACTGTGAAAGGGTCAGTATGAAGGCAGCACTGCAATATCAGAGAGGCAATGATGAGTGTGTGCTGCACTGCTGAAGGGTTAAATTTGAAGTGGTGTCCCACGGCCAGAGTGTCAATGGCAAGGGAGCATGGCATTCTCAGAGTGTTATTGCTGAGAGAATACCAGTATGACGGAGGGTTAATACTGTGGCAGAGATGCACCGTCAGAGAATCAGTCATCAAAGAGTACGCAGTGTTGGAGGGTCAGTACTGAGGGAGTGTTTCACAATCAGAGCGTCAGTTGTCTGGCAGTGCTGGAAAAGCTCAGCAGGTCTGGCAGCATCTGTGGAGGCAAAAACAGAGATAACATTTCGGGTCCAGTGACCCTTCCTCAGGACTGTTCTGAGGAAGATCCCCAATTCTGAGAAAGGGTCAATGGACTCGAAACGTTGAATCTGTTTTCTCCTGCACAGATGCTGCCAGGCCTGCTGAGATTTTCCGGCAACTTTCTTTTTGTTCCCGACTTAGAGCATCCGCAGTTCTTTTGTTTTTTATGTCTGGCAGTGCTTGTTTGCTTGTGACCTTCTGAAAGCACAGCACACCCATAATCTTGGCCCTGTGACAGTCCAGCACTCCCTCAGTACTGATCCTCCAACAATGGAGCATTCCTTCAATACTGACCAGCAGCGCAGCACTTTATTTCTGCGAGTAGTCTGAAAGAAACTACCTTTGCTTACCGAGAGAGACAGGGAGAGCAAGTGCGTATTCTGTAGGTGACTCAGGATGTCTTGTAACCTTAACAAGTCAAACAGTATTTCAGATTAGTTTATAATTAAAGATTATTCTAACTGTCTTCCTGGAAAAGTACAGTCCCTACAACATGGGGCTGATACTAATACACTCACTCAGAAGTGACCCTCCAGCAAAGCAGCCCTGCCTCAGAACTGACCCTGTGACAATGAGCTACTCCATCAGCAGTGAATCTGTAATCACGTGGCACTCCCTCAATTCTGACAACATTACACTGAGGCACTCCTACAAAGGCCTCTGCGTTTTAGGGATTATTTACAGTCATCCCTGTGTTTTACAGGTTATTTAAAGGGGTCACTGTTTTCGGGTTTATTTTCACCCTCCAATCTTGCAGCACTCCCTCAATTCAGGCGTGTAGCAGTAATGTCTCCAGACTGAATCTCGAAAAGTGTTGCAAACCCTCAATTCTGATCTGCTCAAAATGAGCCACTGACTGAGTATTGGCCTTCTGACAAAAAGTCACTTATTCAGAACTGGCCTTCTGACAATGTGACACTCGTCCACATCTGACCCTCCAGCAATGAGGTACTGCCTCAGAACTGATCCGCTGACAGTAAAGCACTGCTCCCTCAGTTCTGACCCTCTGACAGAGCTGCAAGACTTCAGGACTGAACTTCTAATCATCTTGTACTCCATCAACTCTGAATCCAATGCACTGAGCTACTGACTCAGTATTTACAGTCTGCTCCTCATACACCCTCAGAATTGACCCTAAGGCAATGTGACCCTGCCTCAGAACTAACTCTGTGACAATGAGGCACTTACTCAGCGCTGAATCTCGAATTGTGTAGCACTCTCTCAGTTTTTAGGCACTCCTTCCAGACTGGCACACTCTCAAGGCTGATCCTGCAGCAATGAGGAATTGCCTTACAACACAGCCACGAACAACAAGGCCCTCTTTAAGACAGTGTCTGATAACGAGGCACTCACTTGGTTCTGAGCCTCTGACAATGAAGCACTTGCTCAAGTCTGACCACATTAAAATGAGGCACCCTCAAACTGATCTGAAACACCTCAGTTTCGACCTTCTGATGGCTCTGAAATGCCTCACTTTATATCCTCTGACCGGTCTTTTAATTCTGACACAATTACAGTGAAGGTCAGCCTCCGTGCTGACACTCAGAGTAAATCACTCCCTCTGACAGTGTTGCACACCCTGAGCATCACTGACAGTTTCAGCGTTCCCTTAATATGGACCAACTCACAATGCAGCACTCCCCTGACATTATTATTTACATTGACGATCTGACAGTACAGCCCACCTCAGTGCTGACCCTCCGACAGCGCAGCATTCCCTCATTACTCACCCTCTGATCCTGTAGCCCACCTTTGGTAATGACACTCTGACAGTGTCACACTCCCTTACTATCGGCCCTTAACAGTGCAGCACTCCCTCAATGATGACACCGTAACGATGCAGGATTCCCTCAGTCCTGGCTCTGCAACAGTCAAGCATTCAATCAACACTGACCCTCTGTTAGTGCAGCACACCCCTAATATTGATCCTGTGACAGTGCAGCACTCCCTTAATATTGGCCTTCCGACAGAGTGGCACTTTCTTGACGAAGACACTCTGACAATACAGTTTTCCCTCAGTGCTGATCCTCTGGCAGTGCAGCATTCTGTCATCATTGGCACCTTGCCAGTGGAGCTACATGCTTCTTATTGACCCTCCACAGTGCAGCACTGCCTCTCTACTGACTCTCCAACATTAATATTGATCCCCGAACGGGAGGTTCTCTTTCATACCCACCCCCACAAAGAGAAGCCCTCCCTCATCTTCAACCCTCTGACAGTGCAGCACTCCCTTAATATTAACCCGCTGCTGGTGTGGCACTCCGTTACAGTGCCGAACTCCAACAAAGTGATCATCTGAGGGTCGCGCACACACTCAATATTGACCCTCCAACAGCGTAGCCCTCCCTCAGAACTGACCGTCTGACATCCATACACTGATAGTGTCGCAATTCTGTAATATCGACCCCCACCGACGCAGCAGAACTCTCTCAATATTGGCCTTCGGACAGTACTGCGCTACTGATCCTTCGGCGGTGCCTCTTGATATCAATCCTCTGACATTATAGCACTCCCTCAGTACTAACTCTCTGAACGTGCAGCACTCTCTCAGGTCTGATTCTGCACTATTTCAGCACTCCCACGTCATTAACCCTCTGACAGTGCAGCACTCCCTTTATATTATGTTATATTTATCAACTCTCCAACAGTGCACTATTTCCTTAATATTGGACCTCTGATTGGACAAGCTGACGGCATCTCATGTTCTTTATCGACAGAGAGTCAGTTCTGTGGTAGTACCTCATTGTAATGGGTCAGAGTGGGTCTAATCAGTCCAACCCCAAACCTAACCGCAGCTTCAGGCCTAAGCCTAGCCTCAGGCCTAACACTCACCCTCAACCCCAAACCTAAATGTGGTCTGAGCTCTAACCCTAACCATAGACTCAGCCCGAAGCCTAACCTCAGCCTTAACCCAAAACCTCTCCCGAGCCCTACCCCGAACTCCAAACTTAACCTCATTAGTCACCCTAACACAAGTCTCATCCCTCACCCTAACTCTACCCTCATCCAAAACCTCGTCCAATCCTCACACCTCACCCCTAGCCTTGGTCCTAACCCAAACCCTAACGCTCGCCACCCTCTCACGCTAACCCTCATTGTTAATTCGTGAGTACTGAGGTATAGCAGCACTGTCAGAGCATCAGAATAGTGGGAGTGAACTATTGTCAGACTGTCGATACTGAGGCAGTGTCTCATTATAGAAGGGTCAGAATTGAAGCAGTGCCACACGAACAGAGACTCAGTACTGAGGTACTGCAACAGCGTCATAGAATCTGAACTGTGGGCGTGCATTATTGTCAGAGGGTCATGATCTGAGGCAGTGTCTCCTTGTGAGAGGGTCAGTACTGACAGAGAGCCATCCTTGCCTGACAGTCAGTACTGAGGCACTGCTTCTTTGTCAGGGGGGCGGGAGGGATAGTGTCTCATTGTTGGTCAGTCCAGTGTGAGGCAGTAGCTCATTGGTGGAGGGTCAGTCCTCAGGGTGGGCGGATGATGTGGAGGTGCTGGTGTTGGACTTGGGCGGACAAGGCTGAGTATTGACACTCTGCTACAAACGCACTCTCTAGTGCTGACCCTCTGATAAAGGCAAACTCCCTAATTGCTGACACTCTGCCAAGTAGGCACTGGCTCAAACAGACCCTCTGACAATAGGCCACTGACCCTCTGATAGAGCTGCAGTACCTCAGTGAGGCAGTGGCACTCCTTGAATTCTGATCCCATTACAATCAGGCACTGCGTCAGTACTGACGCTCTGCCGAAGAGGTACTGCCTGAAAACTGATCCAATGACAATGAGGCACTCCATCAGGACTTACCTCTGACAGTGCTACATTACCTCTGTACTGACCTTCTAAATTGGGTGGCACTCCTTCAATTCTGACCCCCTTACAACATAGCCCTGCTGCAGTGCCGACCCTCTGACAACAGTGCATTCTCTGAAGCCTGATCCCCTCAAGATGAGGTCATACTTCAGTATTAACACTGACAAAGAGTCACTTCCTCTATATTGACCCTCTCATCGTGCGGCACACCCTCAGTTCTGATCTTACGACAATGGGGCACTTTTGACCAGCTGACAATGGTGCTCTCCCTCAGTTCTGACACCTCCACAGTTCTGCACTACCTCTGTACTGACTCTCAGTACTGACCCTATTCTGATCCATTACAATGAGGCGCTGCCTCACTTGTGGCTGGATAACAATGATGCACTCCATCGATTCTGCGCCGCACACAGTGCTGTAATACTTCCGTACTGCCCTGTAATTGTGTGGCACTCCCTTAATTTTGACCCCCTTACACTGAGGCTGTGCCTCAGTATTCACCTCTGAAAATAATGCACTCCTACAGATCTGGCCCTCTGATGCTCCTGCAATAACTTAGTTTTTATCGGCTCGTCACGTGGTTAGCTTCAATGCTGATGCCATTACACGGAGGCAGTTTCTCAGAACTGACCTTCTAACAATGGCACTCCCTTCGGACTGTCAGATACAGCCACACTACCTCCGTTTTGACCCTCTCATCACGTGGCAGTCCCTCAACTCTGAACTCCTCACAATGAGTCGCTAACTCAGTACTGACCCTCTGACAAAGAGGCACTCCCTTAGGGCTGACCTTGCACCAATCAGATACTGCCTCACACCAAACCCTCTCGAATAATGAGGCACTGCTTCAGTACAGACCCTCTGACAAAGACGCACTGCCTCAGAACTGACTCTCCAGCTATGGCGACCGGCCACAAAACGGACCTGCTGACAATGAGGCACTTCCTACCATCTCCAATCATGTGGCATATCTCTAATCCTGTGGCCCTCTCTCAGTTCTGTCGCCATTGCATTGAGGCATTCCCTCTTCGTTGATCCTCTGAACTCCCTCAAGACTGACCATCCACCGTTGATGCACTACCTCAGATCTGACCCACCGACAGTCCTACAATCTGTCACCATTCCATGTAGCATTCCAGCAATTCTGACCCCATTTCAATGAGACGCTGTTTCAGATGGTCACTCTGAAAACGAAGCGCATTCTCAGGACTAAATCTCTGAAACTAAAGCACTTCCTCAGTACTAACTCTCTGGCAGGCAAGTATTGGGGGTTAGGTTAGGGCTGAGGTTAGACTTGGAGCTTAGGCGAGGGTTGGGGTTGAGGCTAAGCGTTAATTGGGGCTGTGTGTTACGGTTCATTTTAGGGCTGAGGCCATAGCTAGTGGAAGGGCTGAGACTAGATGTTCAGCCTGAGGATCAGCATTAGGGCTGAGGGTAGGGAGGGTTTACGCGGAGGATAGGGTTAGGGTTAGGGTTAGGGTTAATGCTGAGGTGAGGGTTAGCCTGAGGCGAGCGTTTGTATGGGTTTAGGGCTGAGGCTGGGTTTAGAGTCAGGGTTCGGGCAAAGAGACGCTGCCTCAGAACTGACCTGCTGACAATTAGCCAGTACCTTAGGTACTGATGAGCTAATAAAAAGGCCCGCTCTCAGCACTGACACTGCAGCAATGAAGTCTTGCCTCACAACTAACTCACAAAGGGCTCATAATTGAGCAAGTGCCGAATGATGAAAGGGTGCGGACTGAGGTGTTGCACAACTGTCAGAGGGTCAGAACTGAGGTATTGCATCATTATCAGATGGTCAATACTGCAGCAGTGGCCCACTGTAATAGGGTCAGAAAGGTCATACTGAGGTCTTGCAAGATAGGGTCAGAACTGTTGGAGTGATTCATTATCAGAGGGTGGGCACTGAGGCATTGAAGCATTGACAGAGGGTCAACACACTGTCTGTATTGAACATGTGGCAATAATGTTCTGACTCCATAACATCAAGGCACTGCCTCAAAACTGACCCTTAATCCTGACCCTCGCACAGTGCTGCATTGCCTCAGTCGTGATGCTGCATTCGTGTGGTACTAGCAGTTCCAACCCCATGAATAGGATGGGCTGAAGGGTAACATTTCTTGATATTTGAGAAATGGTTGACTTTGAATGAGTCCTGTCAGCGTTCCTGTTTTACAGTTAATTTTATTTCTGTAACTGCTTTTTTTCTTTGCCAAGTCGTTTGTTACACCGGAGCAGAGGGAGCATTTTGTTCCTCGGCACTGGACGTCATCTCGGAATGAGACCGCGAACGGTGCCAGGAACAACCTCAGCCTCCAGGCCAGCCATTGATCGAGGGGTCCCTCACGGCCACAAGAACATGAGGCTTATTCTTTTTTACTCTCTACTTGTTATTCTTTTTAATTACTCTTTCTCCATCTTTTATTTCCTCAATAAATGTTCATCTTTCAGAAAATTGGCAAGCATTCCTTTAACTGCACTTGATAGAATCACAAAAGAACCACTTCGATGCACGCTGTCATCAAAAACACACCATTATTTTGAGGCACTGCCTCAGCATTGATCCTCTGACAATATCGCACTCCCACAGATTTGACCCTTTGACAACGAAGCAAGGCCTCAGTATTGAAGCTCTTCAATCCCTCAGTTCTGACCATCTGACAAGGAGGCACCTTTATTTCTGACCCTCTCACAGTAGCAATATCTCAGGACTGACCTTCTATTTGTATGGCATTGCCTCACCTTAGAATGAGGTGCTGCCTCAGTCTTGACCTTCTGACAATAATGCACTCCCACAGTTCGGACCCACTCATATTGCTGCATTTCCTCAACACTGACACTAAAAATGTGTGGCAGATCTTTAGTGCTGATCCTTTTACAAGGAAGCATTGTCTCAGTATTGACCATCTGACAATGATGAACTCTCAGAGGGGTCAGGACTGAACCCCTGTCAATGAGGCACTTCTTCAGTGCCCGCACTCATTATTCGCCTTCTGACAAAGCTTCAATACCTCAGTACTGACCCTCTCACAGGGCCGATCTTCTGTCAAATCTAGAGAATTAACACAGAGGAGGTGTCTCTTATTAGAGGGTCTGCCTGAACTCTTGGTTCAAGTGTTCAATAAATTGCTCCAACCTGAAAGAAGTAATTCTTCCCTGAATTAATAGGCAACCAATTTGAAAATGTGGCCTCTGGTCGTAAAATCTTTCACAAATGGGAGTAATCTCTACGGATATACACTAACAAGCCTCTTTAGAATCTTAAATGTCGAAAAAATAAGTTTTTTTTCAATCTTATAAACTCCAATGAATGTAGCCCAACTTTCCTAAGCATAGCAATCCCGTCTGCCATTTCCGAAATCAACCCAGTCAACATGAGGTGTCCGGCCGCCGCAGCACTCGCTCTGTGGCTGTACATGACTTGTAAGTTACCATCCTGCTGCTACGACTCTACTTCTATTTACGATGCAGTCCTCCGTCCATCCGAACATACTACCCTTGAACACACGGGCTCTTTTCTTTTGAGACACCTTATGAGCTGTAGCTTATCAAATGCTTTGTTGAAATCTCAATGTACTACATCAACTGGTGGTCCTTCGTCAGTAATGTTTGTTTCCTTCTCAAAGCACTGTAGCAAGTTTGTCAAGTATTATTTCCCCTTTATGAAAGGATGTTAACTCTGTAGGATGTTATAGCACACTCAGTATCCTGTTATTTCATCTTTCATTGCCGGCATGAACATCTACCCAGGTTGACCTAAACTGGCAATACTTGCTTACTATTTTGTCCAAGTATCTTTGTAATAATGGTGTTATGTTCACAATCTTTCAATCCTCTGAGAATTTTCCACAATCTAAGGATTCTTGGAAGATTATCATCAGTGCCTCCATTGTATCTGTAGCTGCATTGTTCAACATGAGAGGATACAACTCATCATACCCCTTGGATATTTTCTGTACTGATTGGAGTTATGTTTGGAATTCTGTGCAGTGACATTCACTTTTAATAGTTTGCTAAATACTACCAGGAACAGAAATTGTGATCCAGCTGCAACTAAACTAAAGCTTTCAGCACGGAAGAAAGTGTTTCAATTCAATATGAACCTCTTAACTCCTGAAAAGGGCAACACGATTTGCCTCAGTCCAGAAATGTTCTTTCTCCAACATCCTGAGATGCATTATCCGTATTTCTTCAAATTTACCACAGAATCTGTTTCACTCACCCTTTCAGCAATACGCAGAACAACAAATCGGCATTTTTAGACCCCTGTAGCCTCCGTTGCACACGTGCATTGTTGGATGATTATTTATTTGTGTGCCTGCTTTTTTGCTCGAATGGAGAAAGGTAAATTTCTGTTCTTTTGTCATCAGAACTATTGCCTCCTCACTCTCATCTTCCTTGTTTTATCCTGTGCTGGAATATTTAATTTGTTGACATATCTGAAATATGTTGTTGAATGGATCGGGTTTTGTAACATTGCATTCCCCATAGACCATCTACCGATATTGTTGCTTGTTCTAACAGTTATTATCTCGCAGAGTGGAAAATGCAGTTTGAAAGCAATGGAACGTTATCGATGAAGAAGTTGATGCATAAATTGCTGCGATCTTCTAAACTACAAACTCACCTTCAATTCTTTCTCGGTCAGAGCATTATGCCGGCGCAAATGAATCATGTTCTCAATGGGACTTCCAAAACCATGGAATTGAATTTGCATGTTGATTTCTTCTTCCCTCTTCAGAAATGCAAAGTAGTATCGTGATGAAGCTTCCAAGGCGATGATTGTGTCCTTCAATGAACGGAAAAGTGACTTTTAGATTCATGGAAATATTTCACTACTTCTCTAGACATGAAATGCAAACATTCTCCCTGCATATGACCCAGTCTCATTTTATCGTATCTTTCTGATTTTACACGCCATGGGATAATCATTGCAGTGTAACAGAAATGTTGATCATGGAAATTTATCACTGTTTTCATAAATAATGGCAAATTTTCAACATCTTGCAATTGTATGAAGGCTCAGTCTCATCACACCTCGCCTGCTGCACAAAGACATTCTTACACTGCTTTCAATGTTAGGGCTCAAACAAAACACAATCATGACACAAATGCATCAACACACTACTTTCAATCGGATCTGATATCCTTGCCAGGCACTGGAGGGGTTGCGGAGACTGGTGAGTGGATAAAGTCGTTCCTCTGTTCAAGCAGGAAAACAGGGACTTTCCAGGAAACTACAGACTGGTGAGTGTCTCATGTCTCAAAAGTATGGGCTAATAAGGGACAGCCAGCATGGCATTATGGGGGGCAGGTTATGTCTTACCAAGTCAGTTGAAGTTTTCACGGAGGTGACAAGGGTGATCAATTCGGGTAGAACAGTTGATAACATATACATGGATTTTACGAAGGTTTTCAACAAGGTTCCTCATGGTATGCTCATCCAGAAGATTAGGATCCATGAGATCCATGGTGACTTGGCCTGCCCATATAAGGCAGACGGTAGCGGTGGAAGGCGAACAAAGATAACACAGTGGAGGGCTGGAGGAACACAGCAGGCCAGGCAGCATCAACAATGTCAGCTTTCCTGTTCCTCTGATGCTGCCTGACCTGCTGCGTTCCTCCAGCTCCACACTTGGTTAACTCTGATTACAGCATCGACAGTTCTTGCCGTCTCAGTGGTGGAAAGCTGTTTTTCTGGCTGCAGCTCAGTGACGAGTGGTGTTCCGCATCAATGTGACTTCTGCTGTTTGTGATATATGTAAATGACTTGGTGGCAAATGTAGACGGGGGATTAGTAAGTTTGCAGATGATATAAGGACCAATGGACTTGTGGGCAGCATGGAAGGTTGTCAAAGGACACAGCAAGATACAGACCAATTGCAAACTCGAGCGGAGAAATGGCCGATGGAATTTAATCTGGGCGGGCATGAGGTGTTGCATTTTAGGAGACCAAGTGTTAAGGAAAGGGATACACAGTTAATGGCAGGACCCCAAACAGCAGTAAAGTCCAGAGGGATCTTGGGGTCCTAGACCATAACTCCCTGACAGTAGCCACACAAGTAGATAGGGTGGTCAAGAAGGCATATCGCATGCTTGCCTTTATGCTGAGGGAAACTCAGCGCAAGAGTCAGGATGTCACATTGCAGCTTTACAAGACTTTGGTGAGACCACACAGAGTATTGCATTCAATTCTGGCCGCCACATTACACTAAGGATGTGCAGGCTTTGGACAGGGTGCAGAAGAGATTTACCAGCATGCTGACTGGAATAGAGGGTATGAATGAGAAGGAGGAACTGGAAAAACTCTTCGTTTTGTCTGGGGCAGTAGAAGCTGAGGGCAGGCTTGATAGAAGTCTATAAAATTAGGAGATACATAAATACAGCTAACGGTCAGAAAATTTCTCCCCCGGAGTTGAAGTGTCCACTATTAGGGGGCATGCATTTAAGCTGAGAGGGGGGGGGGGGGGGGGGGGAGTTCAAAAGAGATGTGAGGGGCAAATATTTCACACTGAGCATGTTAAAAGTGTGGAATACTTTGCCCGGGGTGGTAGTGGATGCAGATACGATGAAAGCATTTAAAAGGGTCTTTTAGTTAAGTGCACGAATATGCAAGGAATGGAGAACTATGGATCAAGGACAGGCAGAAGAGATTATTTCATTTCTTGTCATGTTTGGCCCAACACGGTGGGCCAAAGGGCACATTCCTGTTGCTGTAGTGTTCCAAGTTTTATGCTCACTTGTATCATGATTACAAAAAGTAGGATTGGGAAGAAT
This sequence comes from Stegostoma tigrinum, assembly GCF_030684315.1. Classification (NCBI taxonomy): domain Eukaryota; kingdom Metazoa; phylum Chordata; class Chondrichthyes; order Orectolobiformes; family Stegostomatidae; genus Stegostoma; species Stegostoma tigrinum. The sequence goes on along the minus strand of NC_081374.1, from coordinate 55,541,874 downwards.
ATTTGAGAAGTGTTTGAGAACATTATTTCATGTAAGGACAAACGGGATAAGGATTAGGTGACACAGCACAAACAGATTTTGGAGCCCATGATGAATCATAGGGACCTCACAAGCACCAATGATCAGAGGGATCTCAGGATCTTGATGTGTATGCCTGTTGATCCCCCAATGTAATGGACGAGGTCGTTGAAGTGGTTTGGAAGGCACATTGGATACTTGTCTTTATTAGACTTAATATTAAGTGACAGAGTTTCAGAATAGGCAGGCTATGTACAAAATGTTGCTTCGACCCAACAGTGAAGTCAACGATGAGAAAATACAGTGAGACTTGGACAACGATCAGGCTTGGTCTGATAAAGGATGTTACATTTGCACCATACAAGTGCTCAGCAGCATTCAGCTCCAGCAAGAGAGAATATGACCATATCAAAAAAATTCCATGTCCTTACACTCACATCATCCTTACATTTATTTTTTTTTAAAATGTGCAAGTGCTATCCAAGCCATGCAAGGCTACGGGCCAGGTGTTGGAATCAGGTTAGAACAATTCAGTGCTTGTCCTTGACTGTCACAGAATCCATGAGCTTAAGAATGTATTTCTCCTGTATTGTAGACTACTGAGGTGCTTGGCTATCCACTAAACCAAGGTTAACACTGATCTAAAACTAAATTGGGTCAGTTATATAACCAGCAGTAGCCAGGTCCATGGTACAAACCACCCTGCTGTGGGACAGGGTCAGGCAAATCCAAGTGAGCGAGCGTGGTTGGAGACTCATTCATTGGGGGCATAGATTCTGTCGCCACATTTGAGACACCAGGGCTGTGTGTTGCTTCCCTAGTGCCAAGGTCAAGGACATCTCTGAGTGGTTGCAACAAATTCTTAAGGTGGAGGGTGAGCAGCCAAAGGCCACCGCGCACGTTGGTACCAATGGCAGAGGCAGAAAGAGGGAATACATTCTGCGGACTATGGACAAGGAGTTAGCAAAGAGGCTGAAAGGCAGGACCCAAAGGGTAATAATTTATGGGTTGCCACGAGTGCCACATGTTCGAGAGTTGTCATAGAAAGATAGGTGAGATGAATGCATGGTTAAGGAGCTGGCACAGGGGGCAGGGTTTCCGGCTCATGGATAATTGGGACCGTTTCTGAGCAAGGGGTGACCTGTGCAAGAGGGATGGGAGGCAAGATGCTGTGAGCGGGACAGGACAGAGGGGACAAGTCGTTGTGAGCGGGTTACGACGGAGGGAACAAGTGCCTGTGAGCAGATCAGGAAGGAGGGGCAAGTCGCTGTCAGCGGGACTGGGCTGCAGGGGGCAAGTCGCTGCGAGCGGGTCGGGGCTGCGGGGGCCAAGTCGCTGTGAGCGCGACAGGACTGCAGGGGGCAAATCGCTGTGAGCGGAACAGGGCTGTGGGGGCCAGTCCCTGTGAGCGGGTCAGGACTGAGGGGGCAAGTCCCCGTGAGCGGGACAGGGCTGCGGGGGCCAGTACCTGTGAGCCGGTCAGGACTAAGGGGGCACATCGCTGTCAGTGGGACAGGGCTGCGGGGGCAAATCGCTGTCAGCGGGACAGGGCTGCGGGGGCAAATCGCTGTCAGCGGGACAGGGCTGCGGGGGCCAGTACCTGTAAGCCAGTCAGGACTGAGGGGGCACATGGCTGTGGGGGCCAGTACCTGTGAGCCGGTCAGGACTGAGGGGGCAAATCGCTGTCAGTGGGACAGGGCTGCGGGGACCAGTACCTGTGAGCCGGTCAGGACTGAGGGGGAAAATCGATGTCAGCGGGACAGGGCTGCGGGGGCCGGTACCTGTGAGCCGGTCAGGACTGAGGGGGCAAATCGCTGTCAGCAGGACAGGGCTGCAGGGGCAAATCGCTGTCAGCAGGGGCAAGTCGCTGTCAGCGGGACAGGGGTGCGGGGGCAAGTCGCTGTGAGCGGGTCAGGGGTGCGGGGCCCAGTCCCTGTGAGTGGGACAGGACTGAGGGGGCAAGTCGCTGTCAGCGGGGCAGGGCTGAGGGAGCAAGTCGATGTGAGCGGGTCAGGGCTGCGGGGGCAGGTCCCTGTCAGCGGGTCAGGGCTGCGGGGGCAGGTCCCCGTGAGCAGGACAGGGCTGCGGGGGCCAGACCCTGTGAGCAGGACAGGGCTGGGGGGGCCAGTCCCTGTGAGCGGGTCAGGGCTGGGGGGGTCAGTCCCTGTGAGCGGGTCAGGGCTGGGGGGGGTCAGTCCCTGTGAGCGGGTCAGGGCTGCAGGGGCAACTGGCTCTGAGTGCGTCAGGAGAGAGGGCGCAAGTCGCCGTGAGCGAGTCAGGACGGAAAGGGCAAGTCGCCGTGGACGGGTGAAGACTGCAGGGGCAAGAGGCTGAGGGGGTCAGGACAGCTGGGGACGGGTAATGACAGAGGAGGCAAGTTGCTGTCAGTTGCTAAGTACTGCAGGGGCAAGTGGCTGTGTGCGGGTGAGGAAGGGAGGGGGCAAGTGGCTGTGAGGAGGACGGGGTGGTGGAGGGTGGGGGGAATAGGAGGTGGAGCAGGAGGGTGGGGGAAACGAGGAGTAGGAGGAAGGGTATGGTCAAAGGAGGGGGGGGTTGGGGGGGAGGAGGAGGGTGGGGCGGGAAGAAGGAGCAAGAGGGTGGGGCAGGAAGAAGGAGGAAGAGGGTGGGGGGGGGAAGAAGGGGGTGGAAGTGAGAGGGGAGGATGGTGGCGGGAGGAGGAAGTGGAGGGTGGGGGGAGTGGAGGAGGGTGGGTGGAGTGGAGAAGGAGGAGGAGGGTGGGTGGAGTGGAGGAGGAGGAGGAGGAGAGTGGAGGAGGAGGAGGAGGGTGGGTGGAGTGGAGGAGGAGGAGAAGGGTGGGTGGAGTGGAGGAGGATGATGTGGGGAGTGGAGGAGGAGGAGGAGGAGGAGGAGGAGGAGGAGGAGGAGGAGGAGGAGGAGGAGGAGGATGATGTGGGGAGTGGAGGAGGAGGAGGAGGAGGAGGAGGAGGAGGAGGAGGAAGAGGAGGAGGAGGAGGAAGAGGAGGAGGAAGAGGAGGAGGAGGAGGAGGAGGAGGAGGAGGGTGGGTGGAGTGGAGGAGGAGGAGGAGGAGGAGGGTGGGTGGAGTGGAGGAGGAGGAGGAGGTGGAGGAGGAGGAGAGTGGGGGGAGTGGAGGAGAGAGGAGGGTGGGGGGAGTGGAGGAGGAGGAGGAGGGTGGGGGGAGTGGAGGAGGAGGAGGAGGGTGGGGGGAGTGGAGGAGGAGGAGGGTGGGGGGAGTGGCGGAGGAGGAGGGTGGGGGGAGTGGCGGAGGAGGAGGGTGGGGGGAGTGGAGGAGGAGGAGGGTGGGGGAGTGGAGGAGGAGGAGGGTGGGGGGAGAGGAGGAGGAGGAGGGTGGGGGGAGTGGGGGAGTGGAGGAGGAGGAGGAGGGTGGGGGGAGTGGAGGAGGAGGGAGGAGGGTGGGGGGAGTGGGGGAGTGGAGGAGGAGGGAGGAGGGAGGAGGGAGGAGGGAGGAGGGAGGAGGGAGGGAGGAGGATGAGGAGCAGGGTGGTCGGGGGGGGAGGAGGAGGGTGGTCGGGGGGAGGAATAATGGGAACTGCAGATGCTGGAGAATCCACGTTAACAAAGTGTGGAGCTGGATGAACACAACAGGCCAAGCAGCATCTCAGGAGCACAAAAGCTGACGTTTCGGGCCCATACCCCTCTATCACAGACGGGGATGGGGTGGGGGAACTGGAATAAATAGGGAGAGAGGGGGGAGGCGGACCGAAGATGGAGAGAAAACAAGCTTCAAAATCTCCCCTTCCCCCACTGCATCCCAAAACCAGCTCAGCTCGTCCCCTCCCCCCACTGCATCCCAAAACCAGCTCAGCTCGTCCCCTCCCCCACTGCATCCCAAACCTGTTCTTCCTCTCACCCATCCCTCTGTCCCACCTCAAGCCACACCTCCATTTCCTACCTCTACCTCATCCTGCCTCCTTGACCTATCCATCTTCCCTGGACTGACCTATCCTCACCCGACCTCACCTATACTCTCCTCTCTACCTATCTTGTTTTCTCTCCTTCTTCGGTCTGCCTCTCCCTCTCTCCCTATTTATTCCAGTTCCCTCTCCCCATCCCCGTCTCTGAAGAAGGGTCTAGGCCCGAAACGTCAGCTTTTGCTCCTGAGATGCTGCTTGGCCTGCTGTGTTCATCCAGCTCCACACTTTGTTCACGTGGATTCTCCAGCATCTGCAGTTCCCCATATCTATCCTCCTCCTCCTCAACTCCTCCATTGCCCCCCAGCCCACTCCTCCTCCTTCCACCCCACCCTCCTCCTGCTCCGTGCTAACAAAGGAGGAGCAAGAGGAGGGTTGGGGGGGAAGGAGGAGGGTGGGGGGGGTATGAGGAGGAGGGTGGTAGGGGGTGGAAGGAGGAGGGTGGTAGGGGGTGGAAGGAGGAGGAGGGTGGGGTGGAAGGAGGAGGGGAGTAGGGGGTGGAAGGAGGAGGGGAGTAGGGGGAGGAAGAGGAGGGTGGTGAGGGAGGAGGTGGAGGGTGGGGCAAAGGAGGTTGTGGAGAAGGGTGGTGGGGAAAGGAGGAGGAGGGTGGGGGGGGTGGAAGGAGGAGGAGGATCGGGGGTGGAAGGAGGGGGGGGAGTCGGGGGTGGAAGGAGGGGGGGAGTCGGGGGTGGAAGGAGGGGGGGAGTCGGGGGTGGAAGGAGGGGGGGAGTCGGGGGTGGAAGGAGGGGGGGAGTCGGGGGTGGAAGGAGGGGGGGAGTCGGGGGTGGAAGGAGGGGGGGAGTCGGGGGTGGAAGGAGGGGGGGAGTCGGGGGTGGAAGGAGGGGGGGAGTCGGGGGTGGAAGGAGGGGGGGAGTCGGGGGTGGAAGGAGGGGGGGAGTCGGGGGGAGGAAAAGGAGGAGGAGGGTGGTGAGGAGGGTGGTGAGGAGGGTGGTGAGGAGGGTGGTGAGGAGGGTGGTGAGGAGGGTGGTGAGGAGGGTGGTGAGGAGGGTGGTGAGGAGGGTGGTGAGGAGGGTGGTGAGGAGGGTGGTGAGGAGGGTGGTGAGGAGGGTGGTGAGGAGGGTGGTGAGGAGGGTGGTGAGGAGGGTGGTGAGGAGGGTGGTGAGGAGGGTGGTGAGGGCAAAGGAGGTTGTGGAGGAGGGTGGTGGGGAAAGGAAGAGGAGGGTGGGGGGGTGGAAGGAGGAGGAGGGTGGGGGGGTGGAAGGAGGAGGAGGGTGCGGGGGTGGAAGGAGGAGGAGGGTGCGGGGGTGGAAGGAGGAGGAGGGTGCGGGGGTGGAAGGAGGAAGAGGGTGCGGGGGTGGAAGGAGGAGGGTGTTGGGGGGGGGAAGGAAGAGGAGTGTGGGGGGGGGGGCGGATGCAGGAAGAGGGTCGGTGGGGGAGAAGGAGGAGGAGGAGGAGGAGGGTGGGGTGTT